>NC_080085.1:101085276-101385276 GCF_949987535.1 Balaenoptera acutorostrata | reverse complement strand
CTCCAGGAGAGCATCTTTTTGTAACTAATCAACTGAGACAGACTCTTTTTTTTTTTTTAACATCTTTATTGGAGTATAATTGCTTTACAATAGTGTGTTAGTTTCTGCTTTATAACAAAGTGAATCAGTTATACATATACATATGTTCCCATATCTCTTCCCTCTTGCATCTCCCTCCCTCCCAGCCTCCCTATCCCACCCCTCTAGGTGGTCACAAAGCACCGAGCTGATCTCCCTGTGCTATGCGGTTGCCTCCCACTAGCTATCTATTTTACATTTGGTAGTGTATATATGTCCATGACACTCTCCCACTTCATCACCTCTTACCCTTCCCCCTCCCCATATCCTCAAGTCCATTCTCTAGTAGGTCTGTGTCTTTATTCCCGTCTTGCCACTAGGTTCTTCATGACCTTTTTTTTTTCCCCCTTAGATTCCATATATATGTGTTAGCATACTGTATTTGTTTTTCTCTTTCTGACTTACTTCACTCTGTATGACAGACTCTAACTCCATCCACCTCACTACAAATAACTCCATTTCGTTTCTTTTTATGGCTGAGTAATATTCCATTGTATATATGTGCCACATCTTCTTTATCCATTCATCCGATGATGGACACTTAGGTTGCTTCCATGTCCTGGCTATTGTAAATAGAGCTGCAATGAACATTGTGGTACATGACTCTTTTTGAATTATGGTTTTCTCAGGGTATATGCCCAGTAGTGGGATTGCTGGGTCGTATTGTAGTTCTATTTTTAGTTTTTTAAGGAACCTCCATACTGTTCTCCATAGTGGCTGTATCAATATACATTCCCACCAAGAGTGCAAGAGGGTTCCCTTTTCTCCACACCCTCTCCAGCATTAATTATTTCTAGATTTTTTGATGATGGCCATTCTGACCGGTGTGAGATGATATCTCATTGTAGTTTTGATTTGCATTTCTCTAATGATTAATGATGTTGAGCATTCTTTCATGTGTTTGTAGGCCATCTGTATATCTTCTTTGGAGAAATGTCTATTTAGGTCTTCTGCCCATTTTTGGATTGGGTTGTTTGTTTTTTTGTTATGGAGCTGCATGAGTTGCTTGTAAATTTTGGAGATTAATCCTTTGTCAGTTGCTTCATTTGCAAATATTTTCTCCCATTCTGAGGGTTGTCGAGACAGACTCTTTCTAACTGGTAGGAAAGTTGCTGTAGCCCCATCACAAAGTCATCTTTTCCTGTTACAGTCCTGAAATCCTGGTCTTCCTTGGACTTATAAACCCAATTTTATTTAGGAAAATAGTAAGCAGTAAGTTTTACAAAATCAAGCTTACTCAATTTCCATAGCTGTGATTTTGTGCTATACCTGTCATTTCAGAGGTAGACTCAGAATGTGTGTGCGTGCGTCTATGTCTGTATATGTATATAGACACACACACACTGACTACTCTAAATACTACACACAACCAATGAAATCACTCTTCCTCCTCTCTGGCCATTATACTGACTCCTGTTAAGTATCAATAGTGTGGAACTGACTCATGTACCCTGGGTAATTTCAAATTATTAAAATTATTTTTACTCACACTCTGATTCCACCTGTAATTTCATTTAATTTACCTTACCTTCCAAGCCAAGATTAGACAACAAAATGGTTACTTGGGAATGTAGCATCTTAACTGTGATGCATTTTGTTCCCACAGCTCCCTCTTTGATAACTATATGTATCTGCTCAGTGAAAAAACAATATTTACTATTCTACCTCACTCTGAACTTTACTTCATTTAGATAACACTGTGTAGTAAATTAAAATATAAAATGTGTGCTTCTCCTGACCGAGATACCATAAATCACTGGAACGACAAAAATCTCCAAAATGTGATTGCCTCAAAGCTACTGCCCTCAGAATGACATATGCAAAGTTATTTTTCTTATCACGACTATTTTTGCCTTAAGGATCATTAGCTTCTAAAAATTAGGTTGTTTCCATGATCACTATTTCAGCTGAAAAACTTTGTAAACATCATGGAAAAGAGGAATAATACAAATAATAATAACTTTTAAAGAAGAATGTCTACTGTACAATATTCTAACGCAATTACTTACATAGCTCTACTTAAACTCTTGATGCTTGGGAATAACATGTTGAATGCAAAGTTGCAATTAAATGAGTTAATTTTCAATTGTCTTACAAAAGTTACATGACCTTCCTTTTCTAAATATTTTAAAATAAATTCTTCCAGCCAGGCTCAAATTTTCAGTTTCATAGTATTTTCCTCTGCTCTTTAGATTTAAAAAAATGTTAAAAGATAAGTGATAGTTGAAGATTTATGTATCTGTTAAATTGATTCACTACGTGAGAATTTGCATTTTATTTTCTACTTTAGTAAAGAAATCACTCGAGTGGATGATAAAGCAATTTGAGTATAAGCCTTGGCTTAACAAGAATCTCTGAAATCAGAGATAGCACCAGGCCAACTACTGTGCTGGAGAGTTGTCAATGAATCTTTTCAAAGCTGCCCGTGGTGATACTAATGAGCTCGCTGTTTCATGCTGTTTTCCCTCCATGAGGAGGGACTTGCTTTTATCATGTGTGAACAAACTCCTGGTGTACACTGCTCACTCTGGTTCTATACATCTTTTCCAGTCTCTTTTATGAAACGTATATGTTTCTTATTCCTTTCAAAAGTGTCATCACCTTCCTAGATCAGCACTAGTGGCCAAACCAAAGCAATGCAGAGGCACAGGACTTAAGAAGGAAAGATTTTAGAATGAATTGCAAAAAAATACTGACTGGCTTCCAGTGTTTGAGGCTTGTTTCCAACGCAGCAGGTTTGAATTTTTACTTTTCAGGGAATCTGTTGTAGGCCTAAACTTAGTAATAATAGGAAAAGAACACTGCCTTTGTAATAAATAGAAATAACTACCAACAACTAACACCTGTATAGCATTTGCTATATACCGGGTATGGTTCTAAGCACTTTACTTATATGAAGTTACTTAATCCTATGAGGTCGGTAATATTAGTAAAAGTTCTAAAACAGGTCAATAACTTATTCCCATTATGTAAGAGCAAGGTTCTCACTGTGAAAATAAGAGTTTAATGCAGATTTCTCTGCTGAAAGAGCTTATCGCCATACCAGTCTTTTTACAGATGAAGTAAAAAAACCCCACTATTACCGCGGAAGTATAAAAATCCAGTAATTTAGTTTTGAAATACTTAGAAGAAATAAGATCAGTTAATATATTTAATTTTAACACGTGAAGTTTACATATAATTTGGGGGCTCTTTTCTGCCATATATATATATTCTCCAAAATTAATATAAACATGTTGTTTGTAGCCTGGTTTGCAATTAACACCTCTTAAGTAGCAATTTAAAATAAAAACCAAAAATCTAACATGCAAGAACATGTTTATTTCTATTTCCTCATGTTAATCCCTGACAGGAATAATGTGCTTCCTCTTTCTCAGATAACTAGGATCTACCCATATTTTGTCTGACAATTTGTAAGATGTTTCATTGATGACAAGGCAGATGGGAGCGGACAGACATTTGGTTGGTTACATACCCATCTTTCTTTTAGCACAGTCATGGTGGTATCATTCTGAAACTTCAGCTGGGTAATTTTACTGTCCTTCAGATTTCAAATTTCTTGAATAGAAGGGAGGTAACCGGAAAAAGCCACTAGTCCCCTGTGTAATGTTGGGCAAGTCACTTCCTTTTTCAGGAACCCAGGCTTTTTTTTTTAATTTGAAAAATGAAGGAGTATAAACATATTGATTTCTTCCAATTCTAAAATATACATTTTAACCAACAAGGTCCTCATTAGTATTTTATTTTTTAAAAAAATCCCTGGTGATGCCAAAATTATTATGCCTGTTATTCACTTTTTAAGAAAATACTAGGGTAATCACAGCCTTCACTTAAAAGCCACAAACAGCTGTGTGGAATCAGCAACGTTACAAAATATACAAAATTAAATATTTCCCTAAGATGATTTTTCTCAAAGACAATTTCATAACTGTGTCCTTAAAAATACTGGCACACTGCAAATCTTGATTATTTAAGTCTGTTCTTCCTAGTAGATTAAAAAATTCTGAGCAGAAAATTATATCAAAAATAAGTGATCATAGTTATCTACCACTCTAAGCTGCTTTAAACTCACAATTAAACATGCAGTTACAAGGGAGGCAAGTTATACATCAGAGGACATGCAAGCGCTCATACTGCAAGTCAATTGCAACTTACTATTGAACATAGGATTCGAAACAAAAGGCTTTGGCAATAACTGGAGACAAAAAATGGTGGGGAGGAGATCAGTATTTCAAGAGAAGATGGCAAGAACTATAGCATTATAGTTATGAAATATGTCTACATTTTAAAAAAAGTAACACTCCCCTCCTCCCAGCCACGCCCTGCCCCACCCCACCCCCAGGCAAATGCTATCAGTTGAGTAGACACCATTACTTAGTCAATTTGCTTCTGGAACTCTCAAGGTGTTCTAAAGGGGTTAATTCTAATCGGAAAAAACATATCAGAATTTCACCTCCTTTACTGAGCTATGGTTACTGATGGGAGTATATGCTATCATTTCAGGTGTCTTGGGGCAAAAACAAACCGTGGAAAAGGATAGGAGCACTAGGAAGTTTGTGATAAGTATTAGGCACTAATTACCTATCTGCAATATATGTAAGGAATGCCAAATTCGATCTAGTCAAACTCAGCCTTAAATGAATAATAAATAAAAACAATAAAATCTTAAGTGTTCTTAATTGAGGGGAGAGGCAACAGCTATTCTTTAATATATATCTCAAATACTTTGTTAATGAATATGGATGGAAAATGCCATATGTCTAGAAAAATCTTGACCCTGCTAGCTAGCAGCTAAAAGCATTAGGCTTCAATAGTGAGTACCACACATACACTCTCTAAGCACTGAGTATGGAACACTAGGTGCTTGGGGGTAGAAGAATTAAGAAATCAGCCCCTAACCTTGAAGAGTATTTGATGATACTAGAGAAGCAAGAAGAATTTTAAGTGCCTCTTCCAATGGACCGAAAAGATGTGCTTCTAACTTTTAATTATCAAAATCATCATCCTAGGGAAAACGGTACAGTTAAATACTACTACCACAAGAGTAGCAAACATCTTTTTATCAGAAAGTTCAACTCAGGAAGCGTCCAAGACTGTGAGTCAGGGTGTATCATTAAAATTTGGGAGTACACTGTTCCCGATAGAAAAAGCACTTCGAGGATGTCATTCCACACCTTGAAAAATGCCCTTTATTGATGCCCCCAAAGGAGACTGTTCACCTTACACAGTGAGCAGAGCGTTATATCTTTGATTCTGTCAGTGTTCTTTTCTTGATTCTTTTGTTAAGATATTCTAATGGCTAAAAGAATGAACTAAATGTAGTGGGTGGGATGAGAGAAATTTTATTAGTTATAACAGTACTACTATGATGTATTTAGGAACTTAATAGGACTTACTACTAAAAGACCCCACAAGACAAAGGAGCAATCATCACTTCTAATAATGGTAGGTTTTCACATACTTACATAAACAAATTCGTCAAAACTTATCTTCCCATCTTTATACCTGTCACCATCCAGCATGAGTTTTTGAATAATTTCTCTCACTTTATATCCCGGTAATGGCATATTAGCTTCCTTGAAAAGCTCATGAAGTTCATAGTCACAGATGAATCCATTGCTCTTGAGATCTTTGTAAAAAGGGAGACCAAGCAAAAATGGAAACAAATTAACCTATTAGAGTATTTTTCTTCATTTTAGGCTCAGTTCATAAGCTCGCCTAAATACAATGTTTTTCTTTCTTATTGTTTGGTACCTAAGGCTGTTTGAAAGGGAAATGCAAATTTTAACTGAAAAGGGCATGGTTTACATCATGCTTTTTATGTTCTAAACAGTGTATAAGTAGCTTTACTTAAAAATAGCATCCCTAATATTAAGAAAGCATAGTTGTTTAACAAAATTATTATTAAATCATAAAGCTGACAGGACTTTAAAAATTAAAGAATTAATAGATTATACACCAATAAAACACTGCCATGGTATAAAACAATTTCTACTGTAGCTATTTAGAAGTTTTATGCCCCTTATTCTCCCCTTAGTCTAATAGAACAGTTTATGAATTAATGCTGATTATATTACACAGCACACCTGAAATTACAATACCACCTTCAGTGCCAATTTTTTCAAGAGTTAATGTAAATAAACGTTAAGCCAAAACAAATATAGAGTTCATAAAAATAAATGCAGTCATGAGTAATGCAAATGTATAAATAAATTCTAAATTTTTGTGCTTTCATAACACTGTATCTAAGTGCTAATGAGGCTTATTCTGAAACTGTTAAAAATGGGAAAAAAACCTGATCAATGACGAAAAGTTAATTTATTGGAAAAGAGGGCTAATGTCCTGAGGGTTATAATCACTTGGGTATATTTTTTAAGTAAAGAAAGTTGGACTTTCAACAGCAATTTCAAATACTTATTGTTCAAAAATGCTTTTTATTCCTTAGGTCCTCCACTGATTTTCATATATAAATTTAATTATAATAAAGGGAAGCAATCTGAATAGAGAGATGACTCAAGATGACCACAACACCATTCAAGAAAATGTACTATGAAGTTAATCTATTTGATATATTACTGCTTAAAAACTGTACCAGAGGGCTTCCCTGGTGGCGCAGTGGTTGAGAATCTGCCTGCCAATGCAGGGGACACAGGTTCGAGCCCTGGTCTGGGAAGATCCCACATGCCACGGAGCAACTGGGCCCGTGAGCCACAACTACTGAGCCTGCACGTCTGGAGCCTGTGCTCCGCAACGGGAGAGGCCGCGATAGTGAGAGGCCCGCGCACCGCGATGAAGAGTGGCCCCCGCTTGCCGCAACTGGAGAAAGCCCTCGCACAGAAACGAAGACCCAACACAGCCAAAAATGGATAAATAAAATAAATAAACTTGAAAAAAAAAAGGCCACAAGCAAAATTATTAAAAAAAAAAAACCAAAAACTGTACCAGATACTGTTCCTGGGATTGGGGATACTGCAATCAATGAAAGAAAGTCTTGCTGTACAAAAGCTCACATTCTAATGACAACTAATAATCAAATAACATATAACATAAGGTATGATTATAAACATAATGTAATATGGCGTAAGTGCTATGAAGAAAAATAAAGAGGGGTTAGGGGTTAGACTAGGGGCTATTTTGCCCCTCAGGGAATATTCAGAAATGTCTGGAGACATTTTTGATTAGCACACACAGCTGGGGGTGGGGAAGATATTCCTCGCATCCAGTACATAGATGCCAGGGATGCAGCTAAATATCCTACAATGCATATGACCCCCCTTCCACAGAACTGTGCGGCCCAATATGTCAACGTTGAAGTTGAGGAACCCTGCATTATAGTGACAGCTGGGGATGTGGGTGGTGGTGGGGGTGCTATTTACATAGAATGCTCAAGGACAGCCACTTTGATGAGGTTATATTTGAATGAAGACTTATGTGAGGTAAGAAAGCACATCATATGGCTATCGGGGGGGAAAATTTTAGGTAAAGCAAACAGCAAATGCCAAGTCTCTGATGTGGAAGAGTGTCTGGTGTGTTTTGGGGACAGCAAAGATCCAGTATGACTTTAGCAGAGTGAGCAAAGGAGAAAATGAGAGATGAGGTCAGGGAACTGATCATAAAAGCTCTTATTCAAAATATTAAATCCCCTGTATGAAACCAATACATTGAAAGCTGATGATATTGTTATGTTTACTTTTAATGAAGTATATGATTTTAGAGTCAAATATTCTTAAACATAGATTACCATATTTTTAATCTATCAATTAAAATATCTATACTTTTAAAGCATCATCACCAAACTACCCAACACTTCTGAAAACCACTAATATTTCCTTTGAGGTAAAGCACTTGATTCCCCTAGGGCACATCTTCAAGTTTTTTTGCTTTGAACTTATAAAAGGCCATACATCAAACACTTGATTAGTAAAGTGTTCATATGCAGAAATCAATCCAGCAACAACATCTGCAGCTGCTAAAAAGAACAAAGTAATCCACGTGGCACTGTGGCAGGATTTTAGCAATTTTTGATGAGTGAAATTCTTGGGTTTCAATACACCTTCTCCTATGCATATACCTATTTCTCCCATTTTCTTTAAAAAGTTAAAAGAGAGGGGCTTCCCTGGTGGTGCAGTGGTTGAGAATCTGCCTGCCAATGCAGGGGACACGGGTTCGAGCCCTGGTCTGGGAAGATCCCACATGCCACGGAGCAACTGGGCCCGTGAGCCACAACTACTGAGCCTGCGCGTCTGGAGCCTGTGCCCCGCAACGGGAGGGGCCGCGATAGTGAAAGGCCCGCGCACCGCGATGAAGAGCGGCCCCCGCACCGCGATGAAGAGTGGCCCCCACTTGCCACAACTAGAGAAAGCCCTCACACGAAAGAAATAAAAAAAAAAAAAAAAAAAAAGTTAAAAGAGAGCTCAGTACTACAGAGTTAAGTGTGACAAAGTGAAAGATACACAGCATAGATGAAGGGACACAAGAGAGATTAATAGGACACCGGATCTAATTTCATCTTGGCTACTAATTTGCCCAAGTCATCTCTCCAGATCTTAGTTTTCTCATCTGTAAAAGGAGGGCTTTAGATCAAATGATCTCTAAGGTCCCCTTTTAGCTCAAAAAACTGGAGATAAAAACCATCATACACAGGAAAAATACAGAGTAATAACATTCTGATCACTACTATATCTCAGTATCTAAATACTATATTCCTTCATTTTATGATATCTTTAGAAAAGGAGATAGCTTATTCCTTGCAACTATCAAAACTCTTTCTGAGAGACCTTCAAGATGGCAGAAGAGTAAGCCATGGAGATCACCTTCCTCCCCACAAATACATCAGAAATACATCTACATGTGGAACAACTCCTACAGAACACCTACTGAACGCTGGCAGAAGACCTCAGACTTCCCAAAAGGCAAGAAACTCCCCACGTACCTGGGTAGGGCAAAAGAAAAAATAAAAAACAGAAACGAGAATAGGGACGGGACCTGCACCACGGGGAGGGAGCTGTGAAGGAGGAAAAATTTCTGCACACTAGGAAGCCCCCTCACTGGCAGGGATGGGAGCGGGGGAGCTTTGGAGCCACGGAGGAGAGCGCAGCAACAGGAGTGTGGAGGGCAAAGCAGAGAGATTCCCGCACAGAGGATCAGTGCCGACCAGCACTCACCAGCCTGAGAGGCCTGTCTGCTCACCCGCCGGGGCGGGCGGGGGCTGGGAGCTGAGGCTCGGGCTTCGGAGGTCAGATCCCAGGGAGAGGACTGGGGTTGGCTGCGTGAACACAGCCTGAAGGGGGCTAGTGAGCCACAGCTAGCCGGGAGGGAGTCCGGGAAAAAGTCTGGACCTGCCTAAGAGGCAAGAGACCATTGTGTCAGGGTGCATGAGGAGAGGGGATACAGAGTGCCACCAAAATGAGCTCCAGAGACGGGTGCGAGCCGCGGCTATCAGCGTGGACCCCAGAGATGGGCATGAGACGCTAAGGCTGCTCCTGCAGCCACCAAGAAGCCTATGAACAAGCACAGGTCACTATCCACACCTCCCCTCCCGGGAGCCTGTGCAGCCCGCCACTGCCAGGGTCCCGTGATCCAGGAACAACTTCCCCGGGAGAACACACCGCATGCTTCAGGCTGTTGTAATGTCACGCTGGCCTCTGCCGCCGCAGGCTCTCCCCGCATTCCGTACCCCTCCCTCCCCCCGGCCTGAGTGAGCCAGAGCCCCCTAATCAGCTGCTACTTTAACCCCGTCCTGTTTGAGTGAAGAACAGACGCCCTCAGGCCACCTACACGCAGAGGCAGGGCCAAATCCAAAGCTGAACCCCAGGGGCTATGTGAACAAAGAAGAGAAAGGGAAATCTCTCCCAGCAGCCTCAGGAGCAGTGGATTAAATCTCCACAGTCAACTTGATGTACCCTGCATCTGCGGCATACATGAATAGACAACAAATCATCCCAAAATTGAGTCAGTGGACTTTGAGAGCAGTGAAATATATATATTTATTTACTGATTTGGTTGCTCTCTTCCTTTACATATATATATATATATGTGTGTGTGTGTTTATTTATATTTTCTCTTTTTGTGAGTGTGTATGTGTATGCTTCTTTGTGTGATTTTGTCTGTATAGCTTTGCTTTTACCATTTGTCCTAGGGTACTGTATGTCCGTACTGTTTTTTTTTTTAAGTATAGCTTTTAGCACTTGTTATCATTGGTGGATTTGTTTTTTGGTTTGGGTGCTCTCTTCTTTCTTTCTTTTTTTTCTTTTTTTATTACTTTTTAATTTTTAAAAATTTTTAATAATTATTTTTTATTTTTATTTTAATAACTTTATTTTATTTTTTTCTTTCTTTCTTTTTTTCTCCCTTTTTTTCTGAGCCGTGTGGCTGACAGGGTCTTGGTGCTCCGATCAGGTGTCAGGCCTGAGCCTCTGAGGTGGGAGAGCCAAGTTCAGGACATTGGTCCACAAGAGACCTCCCGGCTCCACATAATATCAAAAGGCGAAAGCCCTCCCAGAGATCTCCATATCAATGCTAAGACCCAGCTCCACTCAACGACCAGTAAGCTACAGTGCTGGACACCCTATGCCAAACAACTAGCAAGACAGGAACACAACCTCACCCATTAGCAGAGAGGCTGCCTAAAATCATAATAAGGTCACAGACACCCCAAAACACACCAGCAAACGCGGTCCTGCCCACCAAAAAGACAAGATCCAGCCTCATCCACCAGAACACAGGCACTAGTCCCCTCCACCAGGAAGCCTACACAACCCACTGAACCAACCTTAGCCACTGGGAACAGACACCAAAAACAATGTGAACTACAAACCTGCAGCCTGTGAAAAGGAGACCCCAAACAGTAAGTTAAGCAAAATGAGAAGACAGAGAAGCACACAGCAGATGAAGGAGCAAGGTAAAAACCCACCAGACCAAACTAATGAAGAGGAAGTAGGCAGTCTACTGAAAAAGAATTCAGAGTAATGATAGTAAAGATGATCCAAAATCTTGGAAATAGAATGGAGAAAATACAAGAAACGTTTAACAAGGACCCAGAAGAACTAAAGAGCAAACAAACAATGATGACCAGCACAATAAGTGAAATGAAAAATTCTCTAGAAGGAATCAATAGCAGAATAACTGAGGCAGAAGAACGGATAAGTAACCTGGAAGATAAAATAGTGAAAATAACTACGCAGAGCAGAATAAAGAAAAAAGAATGAAAAGAATAGAGGACAGTCTCAGAGACCTCTGGGACAACATTAAACGCACCAACATTCAAATTATAGGGGTCCCAGAAGAAGAAGAGAAAAAGAAAGGGACTGAGAAAATATTTGAAGAGATTATATTGAAAACTTCCCTAATATGGGAAAGGAAATAGTTAATCAAGTCCAGGAAGCACAGACAGGATAAATCCAAGGAGAAACACGCCAAGACACGTATTAATTAAACTATGAAAAATTCAATACAAAGAAAAAATATTCAAAGCAGCAAGGGAAAAACAACAAATAACATACAAGGGAATCCCCATAAGGTTAACAGCTGATCTTTCAGCAGAAACTCTGCAAGCCAGAAGGGAGTGGCAGGGCATATTTAAAGTGATGAAAGGGAAAAACCTACAACCAAGATTACTCTACGCATCAAGGATCTCATTCAGATTCGATGGAGAAATTAAAACCTTTACAGACAAGCAAAAACTAAGAGAATTCAGCACCACCAAACCAGCTTTACAACAAATACTAAAGGAACTTCTCTAGGCAGGAAACACAGGAGAAGGAAAAGACCTACAATAACAAACCCAAAACAATTAAGAAAATGGTAATAGGAACATATGTATTGATAATTACCTTAAATGTAAATGGATTAAATGCTCCAACCAAAAGACATAGACTGGCTGATTGGATACAAAAACAAGACGCATATATATGCTGTCTACAAGAGACCCACTTCAGACCTAGGGACACATACAGACTGAAAGTGAGGGGACAGAAAAAGATATTCCATGCAAATGGAAATCAAAAGGAAGCTGGAGCAGCAATTCTCATATCAGACAAATAGACTTTAAAATAAAGACCATTACAAGAGACAAAGAAGGACACTATATAATGATCAAGGGATCAATCCAAGAAGAAGATATAACAATTGTAAATATTTATGCACCCAACATAGGAGCACCTCAATACATAAGGCAAATACTAACATCCATAAAAGGGGAAATCGACATTAACACAATCATAGTGGGGGATTTTAATACCCCACTTTCACCAATGGACAGATCATCCAAAATGAAAATAAATAAGGAAACACAAGCTTTAAATGGTACATTAAACAAGATGGACTTAATTGATATTTATAGGACATTCCATCCAAAAACAACAGAATACACCTTCTTCTCAAGTGCTCAGGGAACATTCTCCAGGATAGATCATAACTCGGGTCACAAATCAAGTCTTGGTAAATTTAAGAAAACTGAAATCGTATCAAGCATCTTTTCCAACCACAATGCTATGAGACTAGATATCAATTGCAGGAAAAAATCTGTAAAAAATACAAACACATGGAAGCTAAACAATACACTACTTAATAACCAAGAGATCACTGAAGAAATCAAAGAGGAAATCAAAAAATACCTAGAAACAAATGACAATGAAAACACGACGACCCAAAACCTATGAGATGCAGCAAAAGCAGTTCTAAGAGGGAAGGTTATAGCAATACAATCCTACCTCGAAACAAAAAACATCTCAAATAAACAACCTAACCTTACAGCTAAAGCCATTAGAGAAAGAAGAACAAAAAAATATGAAAGTTAGCAGAAGGAATGAAATCATAAAGATCAGATCAGAAATAAATGAAAAAGAAATGAAGGAAACAATAGCAAATATCAATAAAACTAAAAGCTGGTTCTTTGAGAAGATAAACAAAATTGATAAACCATTAGCCAGACTCATCAAGAAAAAAAGGGAGAAGACTCAAATCAACAGAATTAGAAATGAAAAGGAGAAGTAACAACTGACACTGCAGAAATACAAAGGATCATGAGAGATTACTACAAGCAACTATATGCCAATAAAATGGACAACCTGGAAGAAATGGACAAATTCTTAGAAATGCACAACCTTCTGAGACTGAACCAGGAAGAAATAGAAAATATGAACAGACCAATCACAAGCACTGAAATTGAGACTGTGATTAAAAATCTTCCAACAAACAAAAGCCCAGGACCAGACGGCTTCACAGGCGAATTCTATCAAACATTTAGAGAAGAGCTAACACCTATCCTTCTCAAACTCGCCCAAAACATAGCAGAGGGAGGAACACTCCCAAACTCATTCTACGAGGCCACCATCAGTGTGATACCAAAACCAGACAAAGATGTCACAAAGAAAGAAAACTACAGGCCAATATCACTGTTGAACACAGATGCAAAAATCCTCAACAAAATACTAGCAAACAGAATCCAACAGCACATTAAAAGGATCATACACCATGATCAAGTGGGTTTTATCCCAGGAATGCAAGGATTCTTCAATATACGCAAATCAATCAATGTGATATACCATATTAATAAATTGAAGGATAAAAAGCATATGATCATCTCAATAGATGCAGAAAAAGCTTTCGACAAAATTCAACACCCATTTATGATAAAAACCCTCCAGAAAGTAGGCATAGAGGGAACTTTCCTCAACATAATAAAGGGCATATATGACAAACCCACAGCCAACATCATTCTTAATGGTGAAAAACTGAAACCTTTTCCACTAAGATCAGGAACAAGACAAGGTTGCCCACTCTCACCACTATTATTCAACATAGTTTTGGAAGTTTCAGCCACAGCAATCAGAGAAGAAAAAGAAATAAAGGGAATCCAAATTGGAAAAGAAGAAGTAAAGCTGTCACTGTTTGCAGATGACATGATAGTATACATAGAGAATCCTAAAGATGCTACCAGAAAACTACTAGAGCAAATCAATGAATTTGGTAAAGTAGCAGGATACAAAATTAAGGCACAGAAATCTCTTGCATTCCTATACCCTAATGATGAAAAATCTGAAAGAGAAATTAAGGAAACACTGCCATATACCATTGCAACAAAAAGAATAAAATACCTAGGAATAAACCTACCTAAGGAGACAAAAGACCTGTATGCAGAAAACTATAAGACACTGATGAAAGAAATTAAAGATGATACAAACAGATGGAGAGATATACCGTGTTCTTGGATTGGAAGAATCAACATTGTGAAAATGACTCTACTACCCAAAGCAATCTACAGATTCAGTGCAATCCCTATCAAACTACCAATGGCATTTTTCACAGAACTAGAAGAAAAAATCGCACAATTTGTATGGAAACACAAAAGACCCCAAATAGCCAAAGCAATCTTAAGAAAGAAAAACGGAGCTGGAGGAATCAGGCTTCCGGACTTCAGACTGTAGTACAAAGCTACAGTAATCAAGACAGTATGGTACTGGCACAAAAACAGAAATATAGATCAATGCAACAGGACAGAACGCTCAGAGATAAACCCATGCACATATGGTCATCTTATCTTTGAGAAAGGAGGCAAGAGTAACAATGGAGAAAAGACAGCCTCTTCAATAAGTGGTGCTGGGAAAACTGGACAGGTACATGTAAAAGAATGAAATTAGACACTCCCTAACACCACACACAAAAATAAACTCAAAATGGATTAAAGCCCAAAATGTAAAGCCAGACACTATCAAACTCTTAGAGGAAAATATAGGCAGAACACTCTATGACATAAATCACAGCAAGATCCTTTTTGACCCACCTCCTAGAGAAATGGAAATAAAAACAAAAATAAATCAACGGGACCTAATGAAACTTCAAAGCTTTTGCACAGCAAAGGAAACCATAAACAAGACGAAAAGACAACCCACAGAATGGGAGAAAATATTTGCAAATGAAGTAACTGACAAAGGATTAATCTCCAAAATTTCCAAGCAACTCATGCAGCTCCATATCAAAAAAACAAACAACCCAATCCAAAAATGGGCAGAAGACCTAAATAGACATTTCTCCAAGGAAGATATACAGATTGCCAACAAACACATGAAGGAATGCTCAACATCATTAACCATTAGAGAAATGCAAATCAAAACCACAATGAGGTATCACCTCACACCAGTCAGAATGGCCATCATCAAAAACTCTACAAACAATAAATGTTGGAGAGGATGTGGAGAAAAGGGAACCCTCTTGCACTGTTGGTGGGAATGTAAATTGATACAGCCACTATGGAGAACAGTATGGAGGTTCCTTAAAAAACTAAAAATAGAACTACCATACGACCCAGCAATCCCACTACTGGGCATATATCCTGAGAAAACCATAATTCAAAAAGAGTCATGTACCACAATGTTCACTGCAGCTCTATTTACAACAGCCAGGACATGGAAGCAACCTAAGTGCCCATCGACAGATGAATGGATAAAGAAGATGTGGCACACATATACAATGGAATATTACTCAGCCATAAAAAGGAACGAAATTGAGTTATTTGTAGTGAGGTGGATGGACCTAGAGTCTGTCATACAGAGTGAAGTAAGTCAGAACGGGAAAAACAAATACCGTACGCTAACACATATACATGGAATCTAAAAAAAAGAAATGGTTCTGAAGAACCTAGGGGCAGGACAGGAATAAAGACGCAGACGTAGAGAATGGACTTGAGGACACGGGGAGGGGGAAGCGTAAGCTGGGACAAAGTGAGAGTGGCATGGACGTATATACACTACCAAATGTAAAATAGCTAGCTAGTGGGAAGCAGCCGCATAGCACAGGGAGATCAGCTCGGTGCCTTGCGACCACCTAGAGGGGTGGCATAGGGAGGGTGGGAGGGAGACGCAAGAGGGAGGAGATATGGGGATATATGTATAGCTGATTCACTTTGTTATAAAGCAGAAACTAACACACCATTGTAAAGCAATTATACTCCAATAAAGATGTTAAAAAAAATGAGTTACCAAGAAGAAAATTAAATTTAAAAAAAAAACTGTTTCCACGCCAGCAATTTCTGATAGAAAGATATTTTTAAATGTATTCTACTTTTCTCTGACTTCTGAAATGACATATCTGAGCAAAATTTAAGCATGTTATTTACTCCAGTTTAGAGCTAGAGTGTTGTTCTTTTTGTATTCTCAGGGATACAACAGAAGTGGAAGGTAGAGATGTTTAAAAATAAATATTGGAGAACTATAATGAATTCAGGGCTACATGAAACGGATACAGGCCCTGAGAGTCTAGTCTATCTGGCAGTTTCTTCGCTTTAGGTAGAAGAGAGGTACAGGCAATGGGGGAACTACCACTTGTGTGCACCCTCTCTGAAATAACCTCTCTTGAGCATTAATTAGAAGCTCACTGATGTGATTAAAAGATGCCAGGAAGTAGCCACCCTAAAATATAACTAACATAAAATAACCACATGTGGAAATACCATTTTGAAGTAAGTGTAGTAGTAACAGATGCTTTTAGTAATGGACAGGAACGTTTTAAAGGGCGGTTGGAGGAATAAGAATTTGTCATTACCTGACAATCTTATGAGACTGTAAATCTCTTGATGAAGATTCTTCTAAACCTTTTTATCTCCCACCCCAATATGTAGCACAGTACCTTGCATAGAATAAGCAGAGGGAAAAATAATTTTTGTAGAATCATTGATCCTCAAGTATTTTTTAGTTAATTTTTATTGGAGTACAGTTGCTTTACAATGATGTATTAGTTTCTGCTGTACAGCAAAGTGCATCAGTTATACATATACATATATCCACCCTTTTTTAGATTCTGTTCCCATATAGGTCATTACAGAGTATTGAGTAGAGTTCCCTGTGCCATACAGTAGGTTCTTATTAGGATCCTCAAGTATTAAACCAGGAAAAGAATGCTCTAATCTAATGAGCATTTAAAAAACAGAACTAAGCAAACAACAATGACCAAAAATTGCAGAAATAGCACTGAAAAACTGAATGGCAATTCATCAGGAAACCCTGAGGACAGAAATATCCCTTAAATAACATTCAATCTCATTCCCTTTGTTCTAATTCTGTCCCCACCCAGCAGCCTTCACATCTGTAATTTGGTTTTCTAAGTGAACACACCCACCAAGGAGTCTCCAAGTAGACTACCAGTGATGGCTGTCAGGTCAGGACCTCTCTCTCTCGTTCTAAATGTAGAAACCTGCTTTGACTTTATTAAGAAATACCTGTGCATTTGTATAGCAGGAGTCAACCTCCAGAGCAAACTGAGTACCTACTCTGTGGCAGGCACAGCGCTAGACACCAAAGATACAGAATTAATCAGACAGAATCTGTGGCTCTTACTTGAAATTGTGGCTTCAAAATACTTATAAAAATTTGGAGTCACTTTGAATCTCTTTCCTGTATCTTTCCTGATATGGGAAAAGAATCATTGACCATGTGTCATCTACTTTTACATATTTGTGAAGTTTTATCTACTCTGTTTCTCCATATTTTTAACAGCAGATCTGGCTTGTAATACCTCCCGAGATCAAAGGCATTTTAGTGTTAGTACTAGTAAATTACTGCAAGGTTTTCTTAGAGTCCCTAAATCATACCTTTTGAAGAAAACAATTTTAATTTCAATAAGGCAGAGGGAGCCTAAAAAGGCAGCTTGCAATTAATTTTGGAAAATCTCCCAGCTGCTAAAGTACTTGAAAGACAAAACAGTGTGCAATTATTTTAAAAGAGTTTTATGCTAATTTTATTTCCAATCCCCAGCCAAAACACACACACACACACACACACACACACACACACACACACACACCCTTAAACAATATCAGAGATCTAATGTGCTGCGCTTCGGAAGGCTAGAATATGTGACAGCACAAAGGCATTTTAGAAAGCTTCCCCCTCTTCAGTGACATTATTAACCAGGAGCTCGAGACTATGTTTGATGGTGAACTTTTCCTATTCTGAGTTTTGACATAAACATGAGAATTTAATAACAAATGGACCCCAAAACACAGCTCTAGATTGAAAGCAGTTTTAACAGCTGGAAATCACAACCTCCTGGCATGATGGCAGTCCTTTATTTTCTCATTAAAGCTGCCAGTATTCTGAAGGCCCTTTCTGGCTCATTTGCCCCTTCCTTGTTAACTACAGATACTGGTGTGGGGTGGAACAGGTTCTGCATTTCGAAGACTCTTCTGTTCCAGCATCATATTTTCGACCACCCGATAAAGTAGATATTATCATACAGCCTGTATTATCTACAGCATTCTCAATGTTTCTGCAAACACAGGTCTCAACTGTACGGTTCAGAAAATATGGTCAGTGTGGGCAGACACTGACGGGCTGCAGGCAAAAAGAAGAAACTCCACCTACCCAATGAACAAAGTTCCCGCATGGAGTCCAGAGCTGAACTTCAAGAAATGGATCAAGTGTTCTATTTTTAAAGAAAGATTGCTATACAAAAAATCACTAAGACACTCCCAGTGCTGTACCAGAGAGGCCAGTGTCTCAGTATCTTTCAAACTGGCTGCTGAATTCATCAGAAAGGAACCAAATGTTTTTAACAACAGATCCTCTCTGTCTGTCTGTCTCTATGATGACACGTGTAGGTTCACATCTGCATTGTTTTGAAAGAAACCTCATTATGCTCTCTTACCAAGTATTATTTTAGATGCCAGTTAACTCTCCCAAAACCCTCCCCCCAAGTAACCTTAAAGTAAATAAACTTATTATACAGCCATGTTCCTGCAGAAGTTTGAATCACACCAAGAATGCATATCCTTAAAAGGAAATGTTTTCCCTCCCCTTGCATCCTGTTATTTAAGCTATTTTAAGTACTTGTCTGGAGAAAGCTGAGCCAGAATTCAAGTGGTTTTGATTTTAGCTGCTGTTTTACACTGCCCATGTCCAGGTGGTATGTGGTACAATCTATCACTTCAAATGCATCTTTTGGGGTGCTACTTTGTCTTATAAATCTGACAGTGAGAAAGACCGGGATTTCCCTTGACCCCTGGGTTTTGTGTGTAACTGTGTGTTGCTTTATTCATCCCTGAATCTGTTAAATCTAGTGTCTTTCTTTATAAACAGGTCACGTATGTGTGTCCTCATCTGCAACACATATGCAACCTCTTTACAAACCCACTACGGACAGTACTCATTAGGACTTAAAGAAGAAAACCAATCAAGTGCAGATGCACATCCTTTCAGAAAAGCTGTGTTTAAAAGTTCCATTTAGTTTAACCAATATATTCCACAAATTTTTTGCACTAAAAAAATGACAAAAGGAATCTATATATTTAACAATAATGGATTTAAACACACACACACACACACACACACGATCCTGATTGCCTATGAAAGCACACAAAATATTAATTTAAAAGACTCAGCCAAAAGACTTGTGCAGAAGAATTTAGATAATATTCCACCCTCAGATCTAAGCAATAAAGTCGAGCTTTCATTAGGCATTAAAACTTTAGAAAAGGCAGCTGCTAAACATCTCCAGATGCTTAAACACGGGTTTTGCCTTTCACAGCTTATACCTTTTGAGGTAGCTCATTCCAGCGAATACATATAAGAGGCAGTTTAATGAGTCCCAGCTAAGGATAGAATAGAGGTCGCTACCAAAGAGTTCATCCTAATAGTGGATCCCCAAAGGTGGAGGTCAATTACAGCTGAAGGCTGGACAAGGTTAGAGGTCTGAGACCAGGCAATCAAAAATGCTGTCTATCAATTGTTTTCCAACTCAAAATTTCCAGCAGTTTGGCCATCATTTTCCACCTGCTGACACTTCCCCACTTAAAAAATATACACACCCACACGAGCGCATTCTCGCACACCCCCAATCTGTGCTCCTATCTTCCACACAGTCAAAACATGGTTTTCAGACTATCCTGAGACCTTCATTTCTAATATTCCATCGATAATTAACCAGATGGCACAGTGAAAGAGCACTGGTTTTTTTTTTTTTTTTGGTTGGGCTGTAGTTTTAATTTTTTAAGCCATAATTAAACAAATATGCACTGGTGCCGTCTTATTGAATACTAAAAGTAAATTAAAAGAAACCACCATGCTTTTTGCGGCATCATCCTGATGTGGTTTTTATATACTAGAGAATATCAAGTAATTTGAAATAACTCAACTTCCTGAGATGAGGAAATCTGGTACAGCTACAATCACCATAACCAAAAATTTTTGTCTTAGTTTGGTGGGCAGCCTCAAAGGAATATACCCACACTCTTCCTAGTCATTTATGAAACCCCATTATTTTATTTCAAAAGTGCTGAATTCCTGTTTGGAAAAAAAACCTGAGCGGCTATTGCTTAGGAGAGAAAAAAGCGTTTGCAGGACTAAAGACAATCTGAGAAGATCTACATTACATGAATTTATCTTTATGACAAGGCATCATTCAAATGACCTTTAGCTTCCATAACAAGATTAAAGTCCCAGAGTGTAAAAGACATTTTCTCCTTGGTAAAATATTTACTTCCTAAGTGTTCTGAAAAGTTTTATTTATTCTTCTTTAGAATGAACTTATACAGCATTGCAGCATTTTAAATTAAAACAGAAACATTATGAGGTAGGAAAAAATGAGAGCCAAGGCTTCTGCTATCCCAGTGGAAAATACTGGAAACAAATGTTGAGAAAACGAAAATAATTAAATGAAAATATACTGCTTGGAACTTAACTCTAAGCAGGTGCAGAAAGTGAGTGAAAGGAGAATTGTAAATCTTAATACTCGATTTTTATTGCTAGTAAAGAGAGTTTCAAAGCACTATTAATTGATTGAACAAAACCCATGATTAGTGGTAATTACAGAGATTTTCTCCACACACTATTATTTTGCTGAATTTCTAAAGAGATAATCAAGGCTATTATTTTTAATAGATGGGAAAAATCATGTAATGATTTCCATACTGTGTCACAATTGAACTGAGACAAAGTAGTCCTCCCTCCCCTCCCCTCCCCATAAGAAAGAACTGTCAGGAAAATAGGTTATAGAGCTTGTTTTTAAAATCAAGTTTCCCTGAATGAAAAAAAAAAAGGATTTCCATAACACCTTTGACAGTTGCCTAAGGGCTCTGCAAATAAGAATAACTAAAAACTACAAATATTTTAAAGGAAAATCAAAAGATTCAGCTGGGTCTTTAAACACTTTTCTAAAAGACAGACTATACACAAGCATATTAAAAATATGCTGAAAAATATAAATTTTATGTGTTACATTGTAATGGCCAAAGCCTTCAGAATAAATTCCGCCATGATGAAAATCTTCATAACAAAGACCGCTTGTGATAATGACAAAGTCCCAGTACATGAAAAGACTACCTATAATTCCTTCGAATTCAATCAATTAACTATTTATGTATTGAAAACCTAACGTGTGCAACAGTAAGCTAGATACTGAGGGGGAATAGAAAATAATAATATGTGGAACAGACAGAAATTTTGGACTCCAGAATCCCTATTTACAGCATATAGAGTAATAAGAGTCTACATATCATAGAAATACATGCCTGGTAGGGCTTCGATAAGACACACGGCTCAATCTCCCGCCTTTGGGAAGGTGTTTGCCTACCCTAAACCCTCCAAGATGTATGATTTAAAGTAAGACAGTAGTTCCGCAATGACCCTTTCTTGCAGTCCAAGCTCTAATTGATCTCTCAGTTCAATTTAGCCCTGTTTCCTCCTTGGAGATAACTGTTCAACCCTCTTTATATCATTAAGCTTTAAAAGAGCAATTAAGCTCTTTTACTGATAAAAGTATCCCAGTGCCATCAGGTAAGCCATATCCAAATTAGCTTTAATTTTTAAAAAAATATTGCACACAAATATTTCCAAGATGCTACACATGAGAACAAGGCTTGTATTCAACAATAAACATTGATTTGAGGAGGTGAGGCCTTGCAGGTTAAGCAATAGCAATAAGGTCCCCACCCCAAAATCCTATTCATAAAAAAAACAAATCAGGCTGCCCCAAACACTGAAAGATGAATATAAATAAAACAGAAGGCTTGAAGGAAACAATTATGATAAGAACAATTTCTACAGAATAATGTGATTTAAAAAGTCTTGCAGCCAAGAATTCACCTGCTGTTTTTTCATGATCAATCTATATTAAACTGAGTAGTACACTTCTTCCAGTAAGTGATATCTATGGCAAGTTAATTGACTGCCTTTTTTTCGTACACACACACACACACACACACACACACACACACACACACACAATAGTGTTAGATCCAGGACTTATTTTTTCCTAGTTAGAATTCTGATGGGATTATGAATAGTCACGCTGGCTGGGGTGTCATTATTTTTGCCAAGGCACGTTGTTATTACTAAATGACTTCATAGAAAATGTTGCTCATAAATGTATGGGAATAGGGATGTGTATTTCCTCACTTTTCACGATGGGGTTCCCAACACAGGTCAAAGAGTAGATTCTGATTTAAATAACAAATCATTTTGATTTAACTTCATACCCTTTAATCAAGGAGATACCAAATAGTATTAGTCTCCCTCTCAAAGCACATGTTGACTCATGTAAGCACACACATCAATAATCAGGTCTTACCTTGTTTTCTCATTATCTTCACTGACTTGACCTGAGCACTGAAATTTGGAATGTAAATACTATAAATTGCTTCCATAGCTGCTGAATTCGAAGACATGTTATGTGATGTTTAAGGATAAACCAAGTGGCATGCTAATCCTTCCCATCTTATACTGATGCTAATTCAATTTAAGAAGGTCGAACAGTGTGCATTCTCCAAAGGCACATAAGATCCATGAAAAAGGCAGGAAAGCCACGCTAATTAGGGAAAGGTAAAACATCATCTAATGGTTCTTAACATCTTCAGGGGTCACCTGGCCCTTTAAGAATATGGTGAAAGCTCCAAATCCTCTCCTCAGAAAAATATGATACACAAAATACGATAACAACACAAAATTTGTCTAAAAATTTCAGGAGCCACAGCAGCCCCCAGTTAAAGACTGGGACCCTGGACTAAAAACCTTTGACCGTATTACATACTAGATATAATTAGCAATAACACAGTTTAAAGTGTAGCTTCTAAAACTTTATTCCATTGGTTTTAACTACCTTGCCCTAAGTTTCATGATTAACCATTCATATAACTTTTCAGAGAAATAACTTTGATTAGTACCAAATAAAGATTGCTTTACTATAGTTACTCTACAAAAAACACTTACCGACTTTTGCAAAGGCCTCTTTGAGCTCATCAAGCTCATCTTTGGAAATCTGAGTGGTAGCCATCTCATCCATTTAAAGATCTAAAGAGAAACCAGAAGGGTTTAAGACTTTAAACAGAAACAGAGTCATAGATACAGAGAACAGGTAGTTGCCAGAGGGGAGGGGGGAGGGGGAGGAAAGAAATGTGAGGGAGCTTAAGAGGTACAAACTTCCAATTATAAATTGGAAAATAAATAAGTCACAGGTATGAAATGTACAGTGTGGGGAACATAGTTAATAACTATGTAATATCTTTGTGTGGTGACACATGACAACTAGACTTATCATGGTGATCAGTTTGAAATGTACAGAAGTATCGAATCACTATGTTGAGTAACAGGAACTAACAGTGCTGTGGGTCAATTATACTTCAAAAACAAACTCATAGAAAAAGAGATCAGATTTGCGGTTACCAGAGGCAGAGGTAAGGGGAGGGGTAATTGGATGAAGGTGATCAAAAGGTACAAACTTCCAGCGATAAGATAAATAAGTACTAGAGATGTAATGTACAACACCATAAATATAATTTAAACTGCTGTGTGTTATATATGAAAGTTGTTAAGAGAGGAAATCCTAAGAGTTCTCATCACAAGGAAAACAATTTTTTTCTATTTCTTTTATTTTGTATCTATATGAGATAATGCATGTTTACTAAATTTATTATGATAATTATTTCATGATGTATAGAAATCAAATCATTTTGCTGTTCACCTTAAACTTCATACAGTGCTGTATGTCAATTATATCTCAATGAAACTGGAAGAAAAACATTTTTTAAGACTTAAAAAAATTTTGTGATGATTATAAGCACTCCTGCAAACTCTGATTTTAGGGATAATTTAGACTTTCTAGAAATGCAAACTACTAAAAACATCTGAATAGGTCCCCATATTTCTAGCTACAGCCATAATAAAGAAAACAAACAAATGAGAACTTATCATTTACCAAAAGTTATTCAGAAAAAAATACTTGTGAATCTTCCTTTCAAGGACAAAATCTTACATTACGTTCAAAGAATGTAAGGAAGGGGAAGGTACCGAGCAATGACAGAAATTCTTGGTTATATGTGCCAAAACTAAGTCAAAATTATGTGACCAAAGATTTGTGTAAAATATAACTTTTTGGGGGCTTCCCTGGCGGTCCAGTAGTTAGGACTCCACGCTTCCACTTCAGGGGGCACGGGTTCGATCCCTGATTGGGGAACTAATATCCCGAATGCCATGTGGTGTGGCCAGTAAATAAGTAAATGAATGAATAAATGTTAAAAAAAACCTAACTTTTTCATTTAGCATTTATGTATCTATCTTACTGGCTATTTCCATTTTTCCCATCTTTATTGAGATATGTGACATATAATACTGTGTAAGTTTAAGGTGTATATCATAATGATTTGATATACATATATATTGCAAAATGATTACCACAATAAAAGTTAACACATCTATCACCTCACATAGTTATCACCATTTTTTCCATTTATATATCACCATTTCCATATATCACCATTTTTTTTTCCGTTAAGCCATTTAAAAATCTTTCACTGTGAAAAGACTGATTTTCAGATAGCATAAAAACAGCTATCAATCATCCCCATTAAAGGAGGAGTCAACTAAAACAAATTATTTTTGGCTTTGATACAGAAACACACACAAGAGCAGGCTAATCAACACATTTTTGTATACACAACTTATTAATATTATTTGAGTTTATACTCTTTCTGATTTGGCCCTATTTTACCTATTTAACCAATAGTCAGGGCTTGGCAAACTATGGCCTGTTGGCCAAATCTGGACCACTGCTTATTTCTGTATGGTCCCCAAGCTAAGTATGGTTTTTACAGATAAACATTTGCTGTCAAATGTTTGAACCTCAATTAAGTGAAATGTTACCCCAGGGGGGAAAAAAAATTCCATTCTTCTCATCAGTAGAGTTGTATTACCAAAAAAAGTACTCAAATATTTATTATATTTTGACTTTTGTCAGTAAAAATTTGTGGAAATAATATTTAAACCCTTGATATTAATAATGTAATATTCTTATTTTGCCTCTTGGCGTACAATATTCATGATGTGGACCTTTACAGAAAAACTTGACTGAGCCCTGCAACAGAGAAAGGAGGTCTGTACCACAATGGAAAATTCCCACATACCAACCTATTAACAATTTTTAGACAGAAGGAAATGAAAATGATTATGTGTTGTCCTTTTTTTTTTTGGCTTTGTTTTTTTCTGTCTTTTAAACCTTTTTAAAGAACTTTACTTTTTAGAACAGTTCACGGCAAAATTGAGCAAAAAGCACAGAGAATTCAGTTCCCATATACCCACTGCCCTCACACTTGCACCGCCTCCCTCATTATGAACATCCTCCATCAGAGGGGTACATTTGTTACAATTGATGAACCTTCTTTGATACATCATTGTTACCTAAAGTCCATAGTTTACATTAGGCTCACTCTTGCCATTGTAATACATATTACGCATTTTGACACCATTATAGTATCATACAGAATAGCTTCACTGTTCTGAATGTGTCGCCTTTTCAAAAAAGTAGTCTGTGTAAAATTTCACAAACTATGTGAAATGCAAATTAGAGATCTTATATTTACCCCTTTTAGACATTTCAAAAATAATTTTTGAATAGCCTTTCATATGTATTTGTGGGATTTATTTATTTACTTCTTTATTTATGGCCGCACCGCGGCATGCGGGATCTTAGTTTCCAGACCAGGAATTGAACCCGTGCCCCCTGCAGTGGAAGCATGGAGCCCTAACCACTGGACCACCAAGGAATTCCCCCTTTTAGACATCTTTATTAAAAGTTAAAAAATTACTCGCCAACTCATCTTTTTTGCCATGATGACTAATACTTAGTACAGAGACGCTCAAGAGAGAGCTGGGCCACATCTGTCTTCTGCACACCCACAGTAGTCACTTCTAGAACTTATCACAGTCCCAGGCAGGTAGTAAGGCACTCAATAAAATAGTATTTTCATAAATTCATCCATTCAACAACTTGTTTCAAGCCCTACATTAGACAAATTCATATTCCTACTAATTCCCTGAACCCTCATAACAGCCTTTTGAGGTAAATATTCTTACTCCCTTTTTTCTTATTAGAGATAACCTAGGCTCAGAGAGACCATGGACCTGGAATTCAAACTCAGGTTTCTCAAATCCCCGGGAAATTTTAAAATGACCATATGGTACTATTAGCTAAGTTTCCACCATAATGTAACACACATTTATAATGACTCATATTTTTAAAAACTTAAATAAAAACAGACTTTTTAAAAACATAAAACAGAACTTGCCTGTTCATAAACTTTTCTTACCTATGGTGTTAAAATGTCACTAAAGAGGGACAACTTCTCAGTAGAAAGTTGAATAAAAACACCTTTCAGAGCAGTCTCGGGATTTATAAGGTAAAGACCTTCAGTTGGATACGAAGGCAGACATTTTAAAGATTAAGAGTAAAAAGTGATTTTGCATAAGTTAAGCTGCAACGTGATGACAGTACTTTTAAAAAGTATTCTAGGGACTTCCCTGGCGGTCCAGTGGTTAAGACTCTGCGCTTCCACGGCAGGAGCTGCAGGTTTGATCCCTGGTTGGGGAACTAAGATCCCACATGCCCCGCGGCACGGCCAAAAAAAAATATTCTATATTTTATTAACATGGTGTTCAACACCTCTCATTACAAAAATACTATATAGGATTTACTCCAATTTTCTTCATGTATATTTTAAGTAATGATGTTTTCAATACGAAATTATTGCCCATCTCCCGTAATAATACCACACAGAACAATGGCACAGAAAGTTTGAAAGTGAGACTGTCTCAGAAAATCCAAAACATGTGGCCTCTCCTTTACTTCTTTTTTTTTTTTTTAAATAAATCTATTTATTTATTTTTGGGTGCGCTGGGTTTTCGTTGCTGTGCGCAGACTTCCTCTCGTTGTCGGCAATCGGGGGCCACTCTTCGTTGCGGTGTATGGGCTTCTCATTGCAGTGGCTTCTCGTATTGCGGAACATGGGCTCTAGGCTCGCGGGCTTCAGTAGCTGCGGCTCGAAGGCTCTAGAGCGCAGGCTCAGTAGCTGTGGCGCACGGGCGTAGTTGCTCCGCGGCACGTGGGATCTTCCCAGACCAGGGCTCGAACCCGTGTCTCCTGCATTAGCAGGCAAATTCTTAACCACTGCGCCACCAGGGAAGCCCCCTCCTTTACTTCTAAAGGTCCTTTCCAGTTTGGGCAATTCGTGAGTCAATAATAATCTAAAGTAGTTAGTCTTTTTTTTTTTTTTAAAAAACGATTTTATTCTCATACTACTATATCACTTCTATAAAAGAGAAAATTAGACAAAGATGGTTCTGGACATAACCCCCGCCCCCCCGCACCCTTTATCCCTGCTGAACAGTGGGTTCTGACTCAATCCTTCCCTCCCACTTCTCCCCTTTGCAAGCAGCGGGGCTGAACAGGGTAGAAATCTCTTCCCTCTTTTTATACACCTCCCCCAACACACACCTCTACCCTCACACAATTTACCCAGGCGTCTGTTATATGCCTAGTTCCTGCCCTCAAGGAATCTACAATCTGGGGAAGACAAAAAAATGTAGATAATTATACTTTGACATAAAGTGAATTAGTGGTTGTGATAAAAGGTAGAGAAGGAGAAAGACTCTGGAGGCCTTAAGGATTATTAATTCCATCTCAGGCAGGCCAAGAAAGTAGTACTTTTGTTCTTCGTGCAAAATTAGGAAATACACAGATCTCACAGAAATGATTTCGAGGCACTTGTTTACTTAAAAAAATATTAACACAATGCAGCATTTAAAAAACCCAAAATATACTTTCTGTTCTTTCTTTCTTTGTTTATATATCTGCACTGGGTTTTAGTTGCGGCATGCGGGCTCTAGTTCCCCGACCAGGGATCAAACCTGGGCCCCCTGCATTGGGAGCGTGGAGTCTTAACCACTGGACCACTAGGGAAGTCCCCAAAATATACTTTCAAGTTTTCTAATTTCTTTTTCCCGTCTAATTATCATAATGAAAGCTTAAAGTGTCCCCTTTTACACCTATAACTCAGATTTTTCATCTACAGGAGACATGAAGAGGCACAACTGAGTAAGAGTAAAAAGAATTGCAACACACATATATTCCCAAAACAACATTTGTTTGATCCAGGATAACAAAATAGTTTAATTTAGGAGTCTCTCACTTGAATAAATTCAATTTCATTTATTTACAATTATTTGAAAGTAAATAAATAAATGCTACCCTGAAGCACCTGAGCTAAAACTAAGAAATCCAATGTAAAGTTTAAAAGGCTCACAATATACACTTCAGTTGACAAAAATCACAATATTTAAATTAGCTATTTAATGCAGACTTTTTTTTCCCACTATGAATAAAAAAACTTTGTCCTTAAGACTACTCAAAGGTACTTGATGGAATCTTTAAGGAAATCAAGCAATTAAATACTATCTTGGGAGAAAATATCACATTTAAATACTTTAGGGAAGACTCCCAGGAACATCAGATTTTTAGAAAACTTGCAAATTAAAATTACTGAAAGCTCTATCCCTCTTCATCGGGCATTCATTGAATTTTTTCTCTCAAAGCAAGTAAAACATCCCAGACTGGGGTTT
This sequence comes from Balaenoptera acutorostrata, assembly GCF_949987535.1. NCBI lineage: Eukaryota > Metazoa > Chordata > Mammalia > Artiodactyla > Balaenopteridae > Balaenoptera > Balaenoptera acutorostrata. Next base: position 101,356,324 of record NC_080085.1, on the reverse strand, counting down.
AGGAAGCAAAATAGATGATCTGACATCATTATTGCCCTAAAGACACGTTGATTCAATCCTGAACACTTGCGGCAAACTGCTGTTCCCCACCCAAAATGCAGTATGTTATGACAGGAAGACTGAGATGTGGAATCAGAAGACATCAATTAGTTCCCCGGCTCTGCTACTTCCTAGCAGTGTGTCTATGAGCGAGTTTATTTAATCCTGCTAAGTCTCAGTTTCCTCTTTTGAAAATAGCGATAATAACTACTTCCCTAGGGTCCTCGTGAAGATTAAAGATGGCATGTGAAGGCACTCTGTAAACTATAAAGTATTATACAGCAACTTCAAATCCTTAATGAAAGAAAATGGTGAACAAATCAATGCCTAAGTAATTGTGAGAGGCTATATAAATATAAGGCATAAGTTCTACTAAGAACCTTTTAAATGGAATGTACGAAAAGTTATGTCATTTGCCCTATAATTATTGACTACAGAGTATAATAGATCTCCTTCATATATAAAAATTATAAGCCTTAAGTCGAAGTAATTTAAGAAGGATGGGACTAACAAAAATCTGTCAGCCATTTTTTACCCATGACTCAGTTTGGCTCCTGCCTAAGACCAGTTTCTAAACACAACTTGAAGAACGGCCAGGAGATTTTTTTTTTAAATACAATTTTTACTTTTTATCAGGACCACTTAAAAAAACAGCTAACAGCTTGTCAATATTGTCACATTCCTCCTACTTTGCACATTTTTTTATAAGCAATGCAAAATAAAAGGTGAAGAGGTAAAAAGTAAATATTATTGCTGAATAAAAGTTTAACCTCAATTTCACAGTATGTGATTGGTAGGTAAAAAGAAAGTCTGACTTTTGAAATATGTTGAAACGTGTCCTTTCCCCCAGTCTGTCTTCCCACAAAAGTGAACTTTATTTACATGGAGAGAGCAGGCGCCGATATTAAAAAAAAAAAAAAAAAAAAGAAAAGAAAGAAAGAAAGAAAAGAAATATATTTTCCCTCCATTTAAATTTAGCCAAATGAAATACCAATCAAAAGTAAAAGCTTCCAGGGTCTCTGCATTTTTCTGAATTCTCTCATCTGCAGAGCACTTTGATCTGTCCCAAATTCTGTTTCCTCCCTAGCTCCTATGCCTGCCTTCGCTATAAAGGGAAAGCATCAGGAGAAAAGCAAACCCTCTCCCTAAACATCTGAGACACAGGAAAACAGATTTTCAAATAAGGGAATGAAAGAAAAGCAAACAAAACCTTGTTTGTTTGTTTTGTCATAAAAGGATATGGTGTACAACTGGGTCTGAATTCAGGGCGTCACCCATAGAGGAATCTTATGCCTATGAAGTCATCCCTAATTACAGAGTTTGACTAACAATACAGCAATTATGAAACCACTCCACTGGCTCCTTTAACTATACTTAAACCCTCAACACAAATCTTTGCTGAGAAAGGTGTACCTACAACTACCTACCTGAAACTATTACTCAAATTCTAAAAGGTATTTGATGGAGATGAGGAAAGGGGAGGGGGGGTGCCTGTTTTCATCCCCTAAGGCGATTCACTTTAGGAATGCTGCTGACTAAATAATCTATTTACTAATCTGTGTCATTCAGAACCACGCTGGTCAGGAAGCAGGGCACACAATGGGAAACTTAACCATGGATAATCAAGAGTTGATTACGAATTTTATATTTTTTTCTTGAAGTTGAGAGGAACTAAAAGATAAAAGCAGGGCATATTCACCATAGACATTATCCAGCCACTTGTATGCCAGGTAAACAGAATTGGTAAAGTGAGGCTGATGACTTAAAATCAGAGATTTGGCCACACACACTTAAGCTGGTAAGCTCGAATCATGAAGAAGAGAGGGTGGACAAAACATGGAAGAATACATTATTTGTATTTGTGTATTTGTCACCTTCCTCTGTCCAAAACAGGCAGCGCTTTGGAGCAGCCACACTTCACATACCTACCTGTACCAACAGAAACTGCCACCCTGCCTCGTCACTAGTAGGTAAGTCAACAGCACTAGTCTCCAGGTCAGATGGGCGTGCAACACGCTGAGCTAAAGCTCACCCACTCTCACTATGATTACTCAAGCTCTAGTGCCGCGTTTCCAAATGACTTGAGAAGATTTCAACTTGAATGCCTATCATATTCACCCACTTATTCATTTATATTCAAGCCTTAATTGAAGGCTTAATATGTACCAGGCACTGTTGGGTGCTGCAGATATAGAGATTTAGGACCCAAAGTCTCCCCTCAAAGACCTTACTGTCCAGCGGGGAGAAAGATGGAAAAACAAAGACATAATATTAATGCCATCATGCTATTCACTGAGTGGTGGGGTGACAGTGGTGGGCTTCAGGAAAAGTTTTCCAGAGAAGGTGACTTTTGAACTTTATCTTAAAACATAAGTAGGGCTTCCTCAGACAGATATCACTGGTAAAGGCATTCCAGGCAGAGAGAAGATGATATTCTAGAGTAAGATGATATTCTAGAGCTGTAGAAAGACAGTGTGGTTGGAGCACTGTGCCTAGGGTTTGAGAGAGACACAATTGGAGCAGAAGGTCAGGGTCTAATTTAGAAGGGCCACACTCAAAATCTGGACTTGACCCTCTGGCCAAGGGAGAGGGAAGGTCAGTGAGGAAAATTCCAGTCAGGAGAGTCTAAGTGTCTACATTTGAACTTATCGCCACATTATTTCTCCCCTTTTCAAATATCTCTCCTGTCAAATCAGGTATCCTTTTCAACTTCCCTACTTTCCTCAGTCTCCAGGTTTACAAATTTGAGAAGTTTGGCCACAAGAAACAAAGGGAGATTGAAATAAATCACTAAGCTCTCTGGATTCTTCTATCATACCCCTTTATCACCTCATGTCTGGCCTTTTCCAAAGGCCTTTTAGCTGATCTATCTATGGTCCTGTCTCCCTCCAATGTAATCTCTACGTTGCTAACCTCCTGAAGAGCAGATCAAAGGTATATTTCCTACGAAAGCAAGTCCCAACTTTTAAGCACAACATCCTAAGCCCTACACTTTTCTGTATTGATGCCTGTCTATCTTTCCAATGTTTCTTCCCATTACACACACTGCACACCCTGGAATCACACTCTTTTCACACCCTATTCCCCAAACAGGCCATGTATTTTCCCACCTCTGTTCCTTCTCCTCTGTGCTTCTCTCCAGTGGAATGCTCTTCACCTGTCTCCTATGTACTTTTCAAAAGCATCTTTGAGAAAGTCTCTTTGGAGTGTCCCCACCTGAGAGAAAAATTCTCTGTTCCCAGGACTCTCACAGAACTGCATGCTTTCTTCTGTTACAGCCAGTGCTGGATCCTTTCAGACAGCTCCAATTTTAAATATCTTACTGTCAGACCATATGTACTAATTTTTGAATGGGAAAATATAGTCACCACAAGGATAGCATTTAATACTACTATACATAAGCTCTTTGATGGGATGGAAGGGACCGTTTCCCATTCATCTTCATATTCCCAGCCCCTCTCACTGTGCCTACAGAGTAGGTAATATAACTAATTAATATAATAACATATCATTGTAAGTTTATACTATAGCAGCTAACATTCTTGGAGGACCAATTGTTTACATGGACTGTGCTAAATGCTTTATATACATTATGGAAGTTATTTCTCAGCAAAACTCTATGAACCACGTAATATTGTTATTTCCATTTTACAGAAAAGCAAACAGGATTAGAGAAGTTGAGTAACTTGCCCAAAGTCACACGGCTAGAGAGGGGTAGAGCCAGGTCTCAAACCCAGCTCCACCTGACACCAAAGTCAGCATTCTCAATCGTTATGCTGTACTGCATAGCTTCCTCAACCACGGCTTAGGGAATGAATTTATCTCCCCACAGACTATAAACTTATTAAAGTAGAAACACAGCTTACTCATCTCCGTATTCACCACAGCACTTTACGCAGAGACACAATGCATTCTCAGTAAATATCTTGAATCAAAAAAGGTCCACATCTAGTACCCACAACCATTTTGATCATGTCAGTCCCATTTCAGGAAGCTATAATTTCTTATGTCTAAACAGCTGGTCTAAACTTTGCCTGGTATTCCTGGTCCTCTAGTGTTCCTCCTAGTCACATCTAACCAGTTTAACCTTTCAACAACACTCAGAATTAGCTTTTTGATCACAACCATCCTCCTGAACGATACCCGTCCTATTAACTCCTACATCAGCATCTTTTACCCTGCCCCCACTACCTCCTTCCCTCCCTGCTAGTAAGAACTCCCTCTCTTTGTATCTACCTTTCACACTTATAACGCCGTCCGCTTTATTCCTCTTATCTTCTTATCCAAATCCTACTCGTCCTTCAAGTTTCAGCAGAAGCCTCATCCTCTCCCAAACCACATTGCCCAGTGACTCCACACCCCTGCTGATCTTTCTCTTCAACTCCCACAGGATTTAGAATCTTGCCACAAAATTTAGCAATTTAATTATAGACTTCCTCCTATAGTTATATAAGTGGATGTGAGTACAGCCTGGCTGGGACATCCATCATCCCTACTAGATTCAGTTCATCTGCCTCCTCCACACAGATCCTCAAACTTGGTCCAAGAGAATAATCTTCCCCAACCAAAGACAACCATTCTTTCACCAACAGCACACAAATACTTGTCTAATTACTTGCTCTGCAAGTCTTATTTCAAGATTGTTTGTTTCTCAAGAACAGAGTCTAAACTTCGTCTTCCTCTCGGATACTCCCACAACGATAATCCATTGCTGGATGCTGGGTACAGAGGTATGGCTCAAAAAATATTCCAGTTGACTGCAATGTTTTGAGGGTGGTGATAATCTGCAACATGCCCAATATTCAATGATTACTGAAATTATATTAGGGAAGAAACGAGAGCCTAGGGTAGTTGAGTGACTTTGCCCAAGACAAAGAGCTGTGCAGCAAATGTAAAATTAAAAAAAATAAAGAGTATGTGAGAGAGAAGGTAATTAATTACTCTTACCGTAAAAATAAAAACAAAGAGGCTACACACTGCTTTGTGGAAAGAAGGCCCATGCCTTTTATACCCTATGGAAGATAATTTAAAAACTCCTAACCAGGACTTCCCTGGCAGTGCAGTGGTTAGGACTCTGTGCTTCCACTGCAGGGGGCACCGGTTCGATCCCTGGTCCGGGAACTAAGATCCCGCACGCTGCATGGCGCAGCCAAAAAACGAGACAAAACAAAACAAAAACAAAAAACCTCCTAACAAATGTGACCAGCATATTGAGAAATATGGACGGTTGCCAGAAAATGCAGTTCCTTTCAGCTAATTCGTTCTTATTACTTAAAGGAGGGATTCACTTAATCCTTGAACTGAAATCACCAAAACTGTAACTGTGTAAAATATATAGAATATTGGCAACGGGTTCAGTAGATACTATATATTATAGAGTTCTAAAAGTTCTTTCTTCAAAATACTGGTGTTAAGTGAGTACTGACAATAAAACAGGCCATACTTTTTAAAAAGAAGGACATGAATGCTGACCTTCTCTTGTGGCACATTCATTCCTATATATGACATGTTTCTGCTTCCCTGTATTTAATATCCCTTAATTTCAGCCTCTTACATGCTAACTACTGTAAACAACCATTCCCCTTGTATCAGTGCTAATAACTTAGTACAAATGTAAGCAAACACTCAAGTATCAATGTGACGATTTGATTTTGAGTTTAGGATTTCTTTTTTCATACATAAGCCATCACTGTGGTACTCCTAGTTTTTTTAGTGATTAGTTTTTTACCTTACAGCTGATTTTTCTCCAGGGGCAAGCGGCTTGGAGTTTTGTTTGCTTACTTTTAGAAAACTTTAATGGAATCTTGGTAAAGGAGCAACTGTAATAGTTTAAGAGGTTATATGCCTCTTTCTCAATTTAATGATCTGTTGCTCTGAAAGGCACAAGTGAGTCAAACTCTAACTGGTCTCACCTGTGTCACAGGTTTCTAGTCCTGAAAGTTTAGGAAAGGTAAAAGCAGACAGAAGAAGTGGTAAAGGATTTTACTGTTTATTATTCCAGCACCTCAGCATTATTAAAAATTGTTCGTTATAGTCAACGTGGAGAGCAGACTTCTGTGATGAAAGCAACATTCAACACGTAGAACACACTTTACTTAACGAGGTTGTTTTTCAGGCCTAGATCCTCTGGTAATTCTACTTGACATTTCAGCTGCAAATTGGTAAAACTACACAGAGGACATTGATAGATAACCCCCAATAGAACAGACAGTATTTTTCCATGAGGCATTGTTATATATGCTGTTAGGCTGTACAGGATTCGGGACTAGAGAATAAAGCAGCTGGCTGATGGAACACACATCTGGATACATTTAGCAACTATGCTTCTACAATTCATTTAGATTAAAATAATAGGAACACAAAAACATATCATTTTGGTAACATGGCATACCATTTCAGGGACATCTGTGACATGACCTAAAAAACCTTACTTACTATTTACATGACAAAATACGTTTCAAATTCCAAATCAACTGAGCAATGAACTCTGGAAGGTTCTATCAGTGACTGAAGGCTAACTCTCCCTTTTATCCAACCCCAAGTAGCTGCCTGCCTATAAGTGCAATTTTGCTTTGGATGTACCCAAAAACATTAAGGAGACTTAAACATTAGCTCACTATATTTAATGTGAAGAAGGGATTGCTATCTCCTGCGTGTATGCTGCTCCAACAATGCCCATGGATGCATGAGAGAGGGTGAAGGTTTATTAAGAAGGGCAAGGGAGCAGAGGCGGCTGTTATTTGCCAAGTAATGCGCACAGAGTTAAACTAAGCTATCTTAGCCCTCTTCGTACTTCCCTAATACCTACAACCAATTAAACCACCTCAGATGTTCTGTCTGTGTTGTTTTAAAGGAGATGCAGCATAGGGTTCTGGCTGCTGACCAGTGACGCCCCTTCCCCAATTCCGGTAGCTCCCTACCCCCCAGCGTGTCCGACCATCTACTTCTCTATCTCCTCCGCTAGGCTGTGAGCTCCTTGAAAGCAGGGCTGGTACCTTATCTGACTTTGTATCTTGGCTCACAATAAGCCCCTACTAAATGTTTGTTGAATGAACTGATGTTCGTAAGTAGGGAAAGTGAACAGACTTAAACATACTGCAGGCTAAGTAGTTGTCACGCGTGGTTTTCAACATGCATACGCTATAGAGAAAGCTGGGAACAAAATAGTCAAGACATAATAATGTTCCCACATTCTTCACAAGGCACTTGGCCTGTTAGCATGCTTTAACTATCTACTGCTCTTTAATACTTCAAGATACTACAAAACTCTTCAAGATGTTTGCAACCTGTTCTTTGAATTTAGCTGAAAGTCAAACAAAGTTTTTTTTTCTTTAAGAAACAGTTTTTACTTGGCAACAATTTTGGCAATCAAGCAGCACATTTCACCTTCACAATAATATACATCACGCACACATCATGTTTTGACAAACCTGCAATTTATAGATAAATGTATCATTTAGAAATAAATGTAAATTGCTGCAAACTAAAGCTGTACTTAAACTTTTTATTATGAAAATTTTCAATGTATACAAAAGAGAAAATGGTACAGCAAACACCCATAATCCCATCATCCAGATTCTACATTTATCAGATTTATCAGGATTTCCCCACTGATTCTCTCTTCCTGTCCTCTTTCTTCTTTTCCCCTGCTTCCTTCCTCCCTCCCTTCTCGACCCCCCTTCCCCCTCTCCCCCACCCCTCTCTCTCCCCGCCACCTCCTGAATTATTGTAAAGCAAACCCCAGACATCCCATGAGTGATTTCACCCTACTTAGCTATTAAATGAGTTCATTTCCTGGAAACACCTCTATTCTGTTCTAGGATCTAGCATAAGCTAGATTCTAATTGATCTTTTTTTCAAGTACCAATATCTATGAGTCACTTAAACCCCAAAGGGCGTCCAATCCTGTGTCATTTCCTGGAGGAATATCAAATACTTCCATTTTAAGTAAAAGTTTACTTTCCTCTTTTTGTCTTAATAAAGATAAGATCTTTAAGCAATGGCTATTGTAAAATAAGTTAATAATTTTTCCCATAGACACATTCACATCAATTAAGTCAGATTGAAGACATTCTTTAAATTCTTGCTAGACAAGAGTTTTGTAGATATTTAATATACATCTTAACCATATTCTAAAAGCCCCCTTTCCTGTTATGAAGAATACTATATCAAACCCAAAGACACAACAAAGTTATACCTCTGCTTCCCCATCTTTACAAAGCTAAGAAGTATTAACTCCTTGGATTGAAATAGCACATTCTTCTTTTAAAAGGTCCAATCCCTTTATTTCCTAAGTAAACTCTGACACTTTCCAAAAATATCTGAATAATTTATGAAAAAAACATCTGCTGCTAATGAAATTAATTAACCTTCACACCTGAGGAGTATTTCCATTCTCCTTTCCTGTGAAAAATAACACGGAAGCCAAGGGCAACCTTCAGGTACATATCTCTCACAAGGCAAGATCAGACCAGTTAACTCAAGACAAAATATTATGATGTACAACTCAGAAATCACCAGAGATAAAATTTCAGCTTAGACTTTGAGCTAAGCTGGAAGTTTATCTATTAGTCACTAAAATGGCCTCCTGCAGTGTAACATACCCTGCTTATATGTTCTCAAATATGGTACTTGTTAATTGAGAAAACTAGACTCTTTTGTTTCATACTTCACTTTTTACCTCATACAGGTGTAGTTAAGTACAACTAATTTGAGAGGTTACCCTTGATTCGGAGTCGAGATTTATATAATCAGCTATATTGAAATAGGAGAAATAAAACATATGATCACTATGTGATAGAAAACTCTGGTGAGTTTGTGAGCATCACAAATCACTATCACTACCATATTACAGTAACACCACCAAAATCTCATCACCAATGATTTTCATGTATTTTGGAAAGTATGAATAAACACCAGGACAACTGTTTGTCATAAGTTATTTTGTAAGAGTAGAATATCAATCGGTTTGCCATATTCTGTCATAACAGCTACCCTCAACTTCTATTTCACAGAATTTTGAAAAACCATTTAACAGGGATCAAAAGTATTTGAAATTCCATTCCCCTTCGCCCCATCCCCCAGATATAAAGTAAGAGTTTCTGTCATTTAAACCTTTGGCATCTGACTTGATAGATACAGCTATATAATTAGGATTACAAAACCAATTTTTAAAAAGTACAAAGTCCCTAAAATATTCCCCAAATAAAGACAATATAGAGAGAGAGAACAAGTCAGATTCTAAGCTTCAAAATTTTCTCTTAAAACAAATTTGCTTCTACTTGAATACATAAGATTTAGAAAGCGTCTCCAAATGTGTAACTACCCAAACACATAATAAGGATTTCAAGATGTTTAAAGTAAATTTCTGCTGAAATATTCCATAATATAAAAGTTAGAGCCTAACGAAATAATATTAAAATCGTTACCCTTCTGGGATGAGAGCAAACCTGTTGTTTCTTTCTCGCAGCACTAAACAGAAGGAACCTCCCACGCCCAGAACGCCAATCTGGAAACCCAACATTCTTCTTACAATTGCAACTTTAGAGAGCAAGTCATAACACTTCCTGCTAGAGAGAGAGAGCACCCTGACACAGCAATGATACAATACTTACGAATCCCCTTCCTGTCAGCCTCACAGTATTTTGCCAAGAATTAACAAATTCGAACTTCACAACATTTAGAGAAAAGTGAATTTTTTCATTCCAGCTCCACTGAAATCATGCAAGAACACAAGGGAATTTAAAGTTGGTTCAGGTCAAATAGCTACAACCCACATACCTATTTAAAGTTTGAACATTAGCCAAGTAACCTGCTTATTTTAGAACACATGGAACCAGCTTCTCCCCAGAGGCCAAGTCACTCGTCCATAGGAAAGTGCATTACTTAGAAAGGCAAATTAACCGTCCCAGACCACTTACGTTCTATTATTCATCTCGATCCATACTAACTCACGTCTCCATACAACACTTACACTCCATATGCTAGGTGTCAGAGCATTAACTGTGAGTATCTATATCTTGTTTTCTGTTGAATACATAAGCTGTTAAGTGTAGGAACTATATTTTCTACCAGCCTAGCATACAGGAACGAAGCTAATACTTGCTGAACTGAATTTTCTATTGAGAGGCAGTACTGCTGAGTAGTTTAGAGTTCTGGAGCCAGACTGGGTTCAAATCCTGTCTCCACAATTTTCTAGGTTGTCTTTGGACAAACTGCTTAAGCTCTTGTGCCTGTTTTCTCATCCAGAGATGATAATAGTAACTACATCACATAATGATAACTATTTTGTACATTGTTGTGATGCTTAAATGATTTAATGTGCATTCAAATTTTAGATCATAGCCTGGCAAATTGTAAGCACTAGGTATGTGATAACTGCTATATTCTTATTATTGAAATTTGTTTTTTAACTGGTCTAGCAACTCTAATCAGTTAATTGTTAAATGAAGCAACTGGTTAGCTGAGTTCTCGCCCTTTATGGGAGAGAACAATAAATCAATAGGAGTACTGTGCTAGGCTCAGGAGACCATTTCTAATACTGACATAGGGCAAGTCAATCGTTTGAAAGGAAATGGAGTGCAATGGGAGCATCAGGGTCTTAGGAATCTGACTGACTTCAAGTCTGTGTGACCTTGAACACATCACTTAGCTTCTCTGAGCCCCAGGTTCCTATCTATAAAAGTGGAACTAATTCCACATACTTCAGAGGGTTGCGATGATGATTAAGTGAGATAAATGCATAAGAGGGTCTGGCTCCAGCAAGGTGCTCAGTAAGTGGCGGCCATTGTTATAATCTGTCTGGGATATAATATGCATAATACCATCTGCTCTACCCACCTAATCTGCTCTACCTACCTAATAAGTATGAAAGTGAGATAATAGATCCTCCAGTCCTTTATAAATAATATAAAACAAAGTGAAGCGTTTTATGCTAACATTGAAATCTCAGAATAAGGAGGCGACTCACATTGCAGTCACCTGTAAAAAGGATCAGGACAGCCCACATCAGGAGGCAGAGTGTTCTCCTGTCCTCATCACTAACCACCATTAGCAGATACTGGATTACATTTCATCTCCTTAATGGAAGCACTTTATTTCATCAATCACAAAAACTGCATGAACCATCAAAAGGCAACACAATCCCGAACAGAAGGAATAGAGCGTCAGGAGTCAGAGGACGTGTTTTTCCACCTGTTTTCATTGCTGACTCACTATGTGAAGCCTCTTCAACTTTCCCGAGTCTCAGTTTCACCATCTGTGAAACAAGCATAGCACTAGCTGCCTGTGGCCAGTCAGGGAATATGCGGGGTAGTAAGGAACACTCAAGCACCTTGAGCTAACTGGAAGAAAGGGTATATGTGTATGTATTATCATGCATTTCCAGGGAAAACTGGGGCACAGGCAATTGCCTCCGGTAAGAAGACAGTATCAGTGACAGGCCAGCAATGTTGAGTTTCCCCAGCCTTACTTTTCTTTAGCCACACTTGTCACTTCACAACACTTAGATGGGTCTGTCCCAAGTGCTATTAAATTAACTTCCTCGCGTTTCCCTGGTGGCGCAGTGGTTAAGAATCCGCCTGCCAATGCAGGGGACACGGGTTTGAGCCCTGGTCCGGGAAGATCCCACATGCCGTAGAGCAACTAAGCCCGTGTGCCACAACTACTGATCCTGCACTCTAGAGCCCGCGAGCCACAACTACTGAGGCCGTGTGCCACAACTACTGAAGCCTGCGTGCCTAGAGCCTGTGCTCCGCAACAAGAGAAGCCACGGCAATGAGACGCCCATACACCGCAACAAAGGGTAGCCCCCGCTCACAGCAACGAAGACCCAATGCAGCCAAAAATTTAAAAAAATTAACTTCCTCAATGATCATGCTACCCAGAAACAGCTTCCTTGTCTTTCCCTTTCTTGGTCATCTGGAATGTATATGTTTTCTAGCTTTCTGAACTCTAAGGCTAATCTTTGATCACAGTGAAATCTGTCAACACCCAGTTGTTGATTTTAAAGTCCATTCACCATAACATGATAGAATTCACTTCAACTGCAAAATATTGTGGTGAAAGTTCTAGGAATGGATACTCCCTTTAAAAATGGACATCTTCTACCTAGTAAATACCAGGACATTTCCTAAAAGACTGCTGTATCACATCAGTAGTTCAGCCAGTTTCGGCCTGCGGCCCATTCTGTAACCTTCTAAATGTCTCATCATATGACGTATGTGCAGGTGTGCAGGGCCAAGGGGGGGTATTGGCGTTTGTGTATGTGCATGTGTGTGAGTATGTGTGTGAACAGCATCTCTGTTTTTACTATGGGTAATGAAAATTGCTTTGGGAACAGAAGATGGTGGCAAGGATTATGTAATCCATTGCACATTTTTATAAGCAGGCCACGGAATGAAAACAACTTTTACATTCCAAATTCATCATGATGAATGCTGGGGAAAGTCAATAGAAACCAACCTATGTTTTATCTGTACACGTAAAGTGCACAAGCTCTCACTCTCTCTCAAATGTTACAAACAAATCCATAAAGTTAAAAGTTCACACATGCACCTGTGGACACATACACCCTTCAGGGTGGAAAGGAAGGAAAGAGGCACACCCAAAGCTGCATGAGAATTTCATAGACGTATGGGTGTAATCTGCAGTTAGGACACAAGACCTAGGCATAGTATTTTTAAAGTCTCTTGCAACTTTCATTCAAACATCATCCCCTCCCCACCACACCCAGTACAGGTTATATTCTTTCCATGTGTGACACGTACAATGGAGGCCTCTCCCACTGTGCTTAATGCCACACCTCAATAACACTGATCTATCATCCTTTAATGGAACAGGATTTTACCCATCTTCATGACTTATAAAGTAAACAAACAAATAACACTCACAGTGAGTGAAACATCAAAGCAAAGGGATCTAACATAAAACAGGTACCAAATTAACACGGAGGATATTGCTACTGTAATTTTGGGCTATATTGGAAAGTTTAGGAAATTTATGCCAGGAACAGTATTAGGTACGCAAACTTCCTGTTGCGTGGCTGTGTCAGTTTTAACAATCAAGTAGATCTGGTTTACGTGATGATTGGGGGGGTGGGTAAATAAGCCACAAGAACATTTTAATTTCAATATTCCAAGGGCTGTCTCCCCAACGGTAAATATTTGTGAGCTCTGTTTTTACATAACAAAGTAATCAACCTTTTAAAACAGGATGTCTTATTATATATTAAATTATATACCTTGTCCTAATGCCCTAAAACAAAAGGCTGAAATAAATAGAAGGATTTAAAGCATGGGCCCTCCAAAAATTATCAGTTGAACTACACATGGGATAAGGAAGTGATTTGGAAGACATCTGTGGTGACTATATACAGTTAACAACACTGAACTGCATATTTCAAAGTTGCTAAGAGAGTAAATCTTAAAAGTTCTCATCACAAGAATAAAAAAGTAACTGTGGGGTGGTGGATGTTAACTAGACTTATTGTAGTAATCATTTCACAATACATACATATATTAAATCATCTCGTTGTACACCTTAAACTAATACAATGTTATATGTCAATTATGTCTCAGTGAAACTGGGGGGGAGACATCTGTGTTCTGTTCACAGCTAATAAAATCATACAAAGAAATAACTCATATGCTCTACACCTTCCTATCCTGAGGGTCTCTCATTCAAAAAAAGGATAGGGAAGGAAAAGAAACCAACAAAAAAAACCCAACTAACCCAGCAGCTCCTAAACTTTTTGGCCTCAGGACCTGAGGACCCCAAAAAGCTTTTTGATATGTGGGTTAGATCAGTGTCTTTATCATATTAGAAATTACAACTAGGACATTTTAAAGATATTTATTTAAAAAAAAAAAACTAAACCCGGGCTTCCCTGGTGGCGCAGTGGTTGAGAATCTGCCTACTAATGCAGGGGACACGGGTTCGAGCCCTGGTCTGGGAAGATCCCACATGCCGCGGAGCAACTAGGCCCGTGCGCCACAACTACTGAGCCTGCGCGTCTGGAGCCTGTGCTCCGCAACAAGAGAGGCCGCGATAGTGAGAGGCCCGTGCACCGCGATGAAAAGTGACCCCCGCTCGCCGCAACTAGAGAAAGCCCTCGCACAGAAACGAAGACCCAACACACCCAAAAATAAATAAATAAATTTATTTAAAAAAAAAAACAACTAAACCCACCTCATGCTAATATAAATAACATTTAAAAATGAAAACTATATTTTTAAAAAATTTAATGGGAAGAGGCAGGGCACGCCTCGCTTCTCCGGATGTCTCTTGCTTCAACAGTGTTTGAATGGAACAGACCCAGGGACGCCCCCTTTTCCAGCCTCCAATCACCCTGCAACCTCTTTTCCAGTCGCATCCTTAGGAACCAACCACTCTGCCGTCCTCGGCCTCCGAAACCAGCCAATACCGTTTTTTCGGAGCTTAGCTCCTTACTGCTGATCAACCATGAGCTCCCAGATTTGTCAGAATTATTCCACCCAGGTGGAGGCAGCCGTCAACCACAGGGGTCAACCTGCATCTGGGCCCTCCTACACCTACCTCCCTCTGGGCTTCTATTTCTCCCGCGAGGATGTGGTTCTGGAGGACGTGGGCCACTTCTTTTGTGAGTCCGCCATGGAGAAGGGCAAGGGCGCCCAGCGTCTCTTGAAGATGCAAACCCAGCAAAGCGGCTGTGCCCTCTTCCAGGAGCGCAGAAGCCGTCCCAAGATGAATGGGGTAAAACTCTGGACAATAAGGAAGCTGCCACGGCCCTGGAGAAGAACCTGAGCCAGGCCCTTGTGGACCTGCACCCCTGGGCTCTGGCCGCGCAGACACCCACCCGTGACTTCCTGGAGAGCCGCTTCCTGGAGGAGCAGCTGAAACTCATCAAGCAGATGGCGACCACCTGACTGACCCCACCTCCCACTGGCGCAGGCTGCCGCCGGGGTTGGAGTGGGGGGCTGAGCCAGTAGCTCTTCCAAAGGCTCACCCTCAAGTACGACGGGGGCCTCTGGAGCCCAGCGGCCTTTGAGGGGCCCCTCTGCATCCCTCCGGTGTCAGGGCTTCTGCCTGAGCCCCTCTCTGCAGCCACTAGGCAGCTTTTTGACCACCCTGGGGCCCTCACCTAAGCCGTGGGCCAAATGGAAACAAAGGTTTTTGCAGGAAAAAAAAAAATAGAAGAGTATATTGTTTACATCTTTGTTTAACTAAATACAGTGACAGCTGGATTTTCATATCTGCTTCTGCATTGTCTGTTGCAATATGTTGTTTTGATTCAAGTATATGAAGAAAACATGGCCTCCCACAGATACGTTGTTTGGAAAAAGGAAGTATTTTAGGAACCTTTTCGGATAATTATGGATATTCTTCTTTATAATACCACGCCAAAACTGGGTAAGTGCTAGTTTCTTAAATAGTTGTTGCAGTGTGGAATCTGATATCAGATCAATGACGTTTTCATACTCTGTTACGTTAAAATCCATTGGTCTATCTTGCACTTCAAATGGACCTTTTACCCATGCTTGATTTCAGAACATCATGCACTGATCATATGGAACAATATTGTTTGACTAGTACAGATCTGTTGTCACACTTCATTTTACAATATCTAACAAATCACTTCCATTAAAAACACCACCAACCTCAGTAGAAAAGTCCAAGTATTGACGCATGGTGGCTGATGCAAGTTTTCAAGAATTTGAATTTTTGCTTGAAATCTCTAACTTTATCATTGGCAGCAAATACTCTCAGCCATTTTCCTTGCAGTGACTAGCACACTTGATTCACTTTTGATAACATATCTGCCAAATATTCAGGTCTGAATTATCAGTTAATACGTCATTTGCTCTTTCAAGTAAAAATGGTTTTCTATTTTCTAAAAGTGCAGCTAGTTTAGCTTGCAAATCAAAAAACTGCACAAGTGCTTTTCCTCAAGACAATCACTGTAAATCCATATGCAGCAGAAATGTTTTTTATGTACTTCCCATTTCATCACACATAATATTGAAAAGATGTATACCCAAGAGTTGAGACTTAATAAAATTAATTTTTCCTGCTTAATCAAAGACATTCATTAATGAATTGCATGTTATAGGTCTTTTTCTAACAGGAAGGGTATGGTGTTGAATACAAAGACTACTAATACAGTGTGGGGCTAAGGCACTAGCAGTTTTACCCACCATTGCTTGTGTCAATACAGTGAAAAAGCAAAGAACATCTTAGTGTTATTATACAAGTAATTTTGATCTCCAAGGGACTATTTGGCATACTTCTCTATTGAGAACCGGTGCTTTATTTGGTAATATTTATGATGGAGTCATCTAATTTTAGAGAGACAAAAAACATAAGGTCCATAGGTTTTTTTTTTTTTTTTTTTTTTTTAATGAGGATCTTGAATCAGATGCGTATGTTTTGATTGATTGATTGATTGATTGATTTTGGCTGTGTTGGGTCTTCGTTTCTGTGCGAGGGCTTTCTCCAGTTGTGGCAAGCGGGGGCCACTCTTCATCGCGATGCGCGGGCCTCTCACCGCCGCGGCCTCTCTCGCCGCGGAGCACAGGCTCCAGACGCGCAGGCTCAGCAGTTGTGGCTCACGGGCCCAGCCGCTCCGCGGCATGTGGGATCTTCCCAGGCCAGGGCTCGAACCCGTGTCCCCTGCATTATTAGCAGGCAGACTCTCAACCACTGCGCCACCAGGGAAGCCCAAGGTCCATAGGTTTTTAACAAGAAATTTCAAAACTGAGAATGCAATTACCAGAATAGGTTTTAACGTGAGTTCTGTTCTGTTGAACTGTGAAAAGAAAAATTAATTGATTAATATCAATTCTGAGGGGACCAATCTACAGGTTATTTACTCCAAAGAACATTTTGCAGAATCAGGTTCATGTCCATGAGATGGGAATTTATCATGATAGTGTAGTTTTTAGAAACTTTTAATACATTTTTTAAAAGATTAAGAAAGACAATATATTTGTTATAAAACTACTTAAAAATATCCAGTTCATATGTAGCAAATCAGATTTTTCTTCTGATAATCAGTAAGAGTTTCCTTCTCTGATACTAGAAAAGAAAGGCTTTTAAAGTTAGACTCTGTATGAAATGCAGAATTATTACTATTTTAAAATATTAAAAATGAAGTGAACTATAGTATTTATGTGTAAAATAATATGCGGGTTATTTGAAAGCAAATCCCAAACAACAAAAAAGGGGAGAGGAAAGATGAAATATAAGAACATCAAATATTGATAAACTGTTGAAACTGTGGGGGGGTTCCTTATGCTATTTTACTTTGTATGTTTGAAATTTTCCATAAAAATAAACTTTTAAAAATTCCATGAGCTTAGAAAAAAGTATTTTGTATTTTGGAAAGCAAAAATAAAATTCCTGGCTCATATTCATTCATTACACGAACACTGAATGAACATCCACTCTGTAAAAGGCACTGTACTTAGATGGCATCAGGAAATAGAAAGATTTATGAAATATGCCTTTTACATTCAAGGAGCTCAGAGTGTCTGTGTCCATATATGTAATTGATTCCCTAAAATGGGTATAATGCCTCCACTATGACCATTCTAAGGGGTACTTATACTATTACAAAGCACAGCTTGAGCCAACTGAACTGCAAATCAGGATAATGCAATTTTAAGGAAAAAAAAAAAGGAAAGTGGCATGAAAAGAGAATACAAAAAGGAAACTTAAAAAATAAGAAATGAGACTCTCTTTGGTTTTCCTCTATAAAAGGAAACCAACAAGAGATGTGAGCAAATATGGGCATGACCACATCATTTTTCCACCACAACCCCATCATCTTATTTTACTTCAGGACAGGAACCATCATGTCATCTCCTTTGAGTCAGCTCTTGTACTACTCACATAGGCAAAAATAACTGAGCAATACATTCACTTTCCATGGTGAACATTAAATACATTAAGTATTCTATAATTCTTCCAATGAAAGAAGACAGCAGTTACAGATTCCATATTTTAATTTTCAGGGCTACTATGTCCATTCACACCGCCCACCCACCCCCCCCATATAAATTAAGACCATCCTAAAGAATAAATCCCCAAGTTAAATCAGTAACATTCCTCAGTTACTCAAGGGGTCTAATTATAACACTGATAAATGAAAAATAAAAGTGAGAATCAAAAAAATCAAACATTTACTTTAACTGTCATCTTCTAGCTTATTGCCATATATTCCAAACAAATTATCAATTTTTCCCTATTCAAACTTCAGGTAAAATGTGCAAGAGTTCTCAAAACTCATTCAATGTAGGTCTTTAAAAGCTGAGTGACAGATTAAAGGATTTAAAATTGCTCCACTGTTTTCATCTTTAATATTTATTAAGCTCTATGAGGGCAGTGATTTGTCTTTTCACCAATCTATCTCAAGCATCTAGAACAGTGCCTGGCACACAGTAGGCAGGCAATAAGTATCTGTTAAGGAGGGTGGGGGCGGGGGGATTGGATGAAAGCAATCAAAAGGTACAAACTTCCAGCTGTAAGATAAATAAGTACTAGGGATGTAATGTACAATATGAGAAATTAACACTGCTGTATGTTATATATGAAAGTTAAGAGAGCAAATCCTGAGTCCTCATCACAAGAAAAAAAATTTTTTTCTTTCTCTTTTATTTTGTATCTATATGAGATGATGAATATTCACTAAACTTACTGTGATAATCATTTCATGATGTATGTAAGTCTAATCATTATACTGTACACCTTAATGCTGTATGCCAATTATATCTCAACAAAATGGAAGAAAAAAATTCAGGAACAAATATTTACTTTCAAATGAAAAAAAGTATCTGTTAAATAAATTTGTGATAATAACATTGCATGCTAAAGGAATTAAACTCACTGTCATGTGCTATAGTGGTTTATTACATAATAAAGAATAAACTTTTAGCACTTTTAATGCAAATCACATAAATAAACATAAAAGACATCTACTCTTGTCCCATTGGGTAACCCTACAAAATAGGGTGATTCCTAAGAGGTAATCCAGCCAAAGAAACGGTAGGTTATATCTTTCTAGTGGCACCGAATCCATGATCATATTTGGCAGCTGAATGATTTTCTAATTCTCCACTTTCCGAAAATAAAGGCATTTCAGAGAAAAGTGGAATGGAAGGTATAAAGAACTCTGAATATTATCAAGTTTTCCTTCAAAATTGCTACACACACAAAAAAGAAAAATCGCACTTAAGCTGTCAAGATCTCAATGCTTTAGCTTTCTTAACTTTAAAACGACTACTTTTTGACCTCACAAGGAATCACAAAACCTTCAAAAGAAACAGCCGCTTCAGCATTTCCTGCCTGTCTGCCCTAGTCCAAGATTAACCTTGTCAGTTTTTAGGAAGACTTATAAAACTCCCTTAAATGACTAATTCAGATGAAGTGGTAACATGAAGCCGCAGTTTTTATAAGATGCTGGTTTCTACTTGTTACCAGATGTTGCCATCACTTCAAAGTGTTAAATGCATTCATGAAGAGGTTCAGATATATTTGCATGTGGAATATTTTCTGACTTCTGCTATTATTGTGAAGACAGAGGAAAACTGTTGCCTTGTTGTCTAATAAAACCTCTTTAAGGTTGCCAATATTCACTTCAAGAATCACCAAGTACTCTGTCGGTCTAATTCTTCCGTGTAATTCTTGCAAGCACATATATATATAAACACTTTCAAAACACACCCCAGGAACTTCCCTGGCGGCGCAGTGGTTAAGAATCTGCCTGCCAATGCAGGGCACATGGGTTCGAGCCCTGGTCCGGGAAGATCCCACCTGCCGCAGAGCAACTAAGCCCGAGTGCTACAACTACTGAGCCTGCGCTCTAGAGCCCACGAGCCACAACTACTGAGCCCGCGAGCCACAACTACTGAAGCCCACGCGCCTAGAGCCCGTGCTCCCCAACAAGAGACACCACCACAATGAGAAGCCCGGGCACCGCGACAAAGAGTAGCCCCCGCTCGCCGCAACTAGAGAAAGCCCACGTGCAGCAACGAAGACCCAACGCAGCCAAAAATAAATAAATAAATTTAAAAAAACAAAAAAAAAACCACACCACAAATTAATTCCATTTCTTTGGGAGCTTGTCATGAAACAGCCCGCTTAAAGATCTAGCTGAAAAATCCAAATGTGTGTGTGTTTGTGTGTATGTGTATACTTTTGGAGTTGCTTTTTTAGACAAACAGTAAACAGTCAACAGCTTCACATAGTTCAGGGTTCCTTTGCCAGGATAACTCAAAAATTGCACTAGGTTTTCTGCTTCTACCCATTCTTCTCTGGTTATGTTAATTTCTTTGGTTATGTTGCCATTGGGGTTTTATTAGGTTAATTAAAAATGTTTTTTAATCTCCAGAGAGAGTTTAACGCAACAACAATGGTTGCTATTTTCTACACATAATGGTCATTGTTAAGTTTTGGCCCAACACAGCATCCTGAATACAATGTAGATTTATCCTTAAGATTGGCTGCAAAAATACTGTGGTCTCACACAGTGTTATGTGCCCTTTCTATTCAAATGTCTGGGAGATACCCCATAACTCTTATTTTTGCTGATACCCTGATTGTATTTCTCTGAGGATGGAGTTGAATCCATAAACATAACACTAATGCTGGCTCAGATTTCTAGACACTGAATTGTAACTGACCAGTCTTGCTTGCTCAGTATTTTATTTGGCAATCTGTTAACCTGGTACAGCTAAAAAGTCTCATAATTAATTCTGCCACAAATCAAACAACTTTTGTGGCCTTCGCTTGCTAAAAATCATATTGTTAGCAAAAAGTCATCCATGCAAGAGCAACTTCTTCCTTCTCCCAGTTTATCCCTCTCCCTGGTACTCTTACCTCAGAAATTGGCTAAGCCATTAGCAGGGTTCTTTTGATGGGGTAGACTATGGTAGGCTCACTGGCTCTGAGAATTCACTGCTTTAGAGAATGAGCTTTTAAAAGTCTCTCATTAGACCAAATACAAAAATGCAGATAAGCTATATGTGAAGAAAGAAGTTGGAATATCTGTTTGATGAGTACCATTATACTGCATTCTTCCTTAAATTACACTTTTTTTCCATCACAGGATAGGTTTTGCTGTAGCTGTGACTATTAACCTAAACAAAGTTAGGAGTAGATGGGGAAGAAACAAATCACTGATATTAGTGGTAGTAAATTTTTTTTCAGTATTAATTCTGTATTTAAATGGATTCAGTGATCATCATACATCCTTTTACCAAGGCTCCTCTATTCTTAAAATCTTAATTTTGTCCTATTTTTTAATTGGCTGAATTTCACTTTCGAGTATTTCTCTTTTCTACGAGTTCTTTTATATTCATGGGAACTGCCTAGTACCTTTATTTTTGAATGACATCTTGGCTTACTATTCTTGGATCACACTTTTGTCCTTTCAGAACTCTGTACACAATGCTTAGTGGTAGTAAATTTCACTGTAATAATTATACTAAAACTATATGAGCCACATGCTATAACTTAGGTAAGTTTTCCTTATTGAGAAGTAATTCTGTTAATTGTGTTTAAGGTAGTATAACTGGACTGTGATTTTCAAATTCCTGCTTTCTGAGTGTAACCACTTAATGCCATATTCAGAATGTTACAGGCTGCCAGTGACATATTTATTAAAACAATAAAAGCCAATTTAGAATATAAACAGGATGGGAAAGAGAGCCAAGTTTTTTTGGTGCTTCCACCCTGAATCATGAAGCAGAAAGAAGGGTGGAAAAGCTTTATCTTGAGAAAGCAAGACAGAAATGAAAGCATGATCTCATTCACTTTTCCCGCACCCAAACAAGGTGACATTTTCTGTTCCTTTCTTCTTCAGCCCTAATCAGTTTAACAGTCCTCTTCTCTTTTTTTAATCCCTAATAGTAAGTTTCCAAGTGCCCTTTTTAAATTAAGAGGTTTACCAGATTCTTTTTGTAATTTTTAAGATTTTATTTTTCAGAATCAAAGATCAAAGCATGAGAATGCACAAAAGTTTTCATTTAAAATGTTTTGATTTACTATTCATGACTAACAAACACATCCTAAACTCCAATACCCTAAATCCCAATGATTTAGTGGCATATTGTGTTTTGCTGTGTGGGTTAATGCATTTGTTTGAAACAACAGAAGAGGTAAACCATACTTAAGGCAGTAGGTTTAGGAGTCTTGCAAAGAGAAATCTAAGGTGCGGGGTGGGGGTAGTCTTTAAAAAGTCTGGAAAGAACTCTTCAAATAATTTTAAAATTCAAAAACATATCAGTGATTTAGAACTTGAAAGTTATATACCTAAATCAAGAAAAGTTTCAATATTGGTAATTAAAAAAAAGATATCCAAGTTCTATCTGAAGAGAAATGACCAATTAATATTTGTTCAGTGATTTAAAAATCATAAAAGTAGGCACCACTTTAGAAAATAAGACCTAGCATGAGACTACAGAAGAAATTAAATTGTCTTCCTTAATGGAATTATCATTTTTAACTTAATTAACATTACATATGCAATCTCAAAATTCTAATTTATTAATGTAATTCCTATTGACAGCACAGTTTTTTGTGGTCATAGACCAGCTTATTCTAAAAATTTATGTGGAAAGAAACAGGTCTTAGAACAGGTAAAATTTATTGAAAAATAGACTGGGTGGACTCACTCTGCCTGGTGTTAAGTCATTTCTTGTAGCTACAGCAATCAAGATAGTGTGGTTACAGAGCAACACAAGCAGAACAATGGAACAGGCCAGAGAACCCAGAAATAGACCTACACAAATAAGCTCAACTGATTTTTTTTTTTTTTTAAATTTATTTATTTATTTATTTATTTATTTTTGGCTGTGTTGGGTCTTTGTTTCTGTGCGAGGGCTTTCTCTAGTTGCGGCGTATTTATTTATTTTTGGCTGTGTTGGGTCTTTGTTTCTGTGCGAGGGCTTTCTCTAGTTGCGGCAAGCTGGGGCCACTCTTCATCGCGGTGCGCGGGCCTCTCACTATCGCGGCCTCTCTTGTTGCGGAGCACAGGCTCCAGACACGCAGGCTCAGTAGTTGTGGCTCACGGGCCCAGTTGCTCCACGGCATGTGGGATCTTCCCAGACCAGGGCTCGAACCCACGTCCCCTGCATTGGCAGGCAGATTCTCAACCACTGCGCCACCAGGGAAGCCCTCAACTGATTTTTGATAAGCGTGCAAAAGCTCATCAGTGGAGGAATGGTGCTACAGCAACTGGACAACCATAGGGGAAAAAAATAACTCTGACCTAGACCTCATTTTGTGTAATTTTGTATAAAGATTTACACCAAAATTAACTCAAAATGGGCCACAGACTTAAATGTGAAACATAACACCATAAAACTTTAGAAAAAATTTTTTGAAAAATTCATCAGGAACCACGTTTGGTGAAGGGGCCTTGGACATGACACCAAAAAGACAATCCATAAAAGGAAACATTGATCAACTTGGCCTTGTCAAAATAATACTTTTGTTCTGTGAAAGACCTTGCTTGGAGGATGGAAAGACAAGCTACAGACTAGGAGAAAATAGCTGTATACCACATATCTGACAAAGGATTGTTATCTAGAATATATAAAGACCTCTCAAAACTCAACATTAAAAAACAATCCAACTGGAAAATAGGCAAAAGACATGAACAGATATTTCACCAAAGAGGATATACAGATGGGAAACAAACACATAAAAAGATGCTCAGCATCATTAACCACTGGGAAATGCAAAATGAAACAAAAATGGGATATCACTACACACCTATCAGAATAGCTAGAATAAAAATGTGACAATACTAAGTGCTAGCAAGGATGTAGAAAAACTGGGTCGCTCATACGTTGCTGGTAGGAGATTAAATGGTACAAGTCACTACAGAAAAACATTTTGATAGTTTCTTATAAAATTAAATATGCAACTCTCATATGACCCAGAGATTGCATTTTTGGGGCATTAATCCCAGAGAAATGAAAATTTACAATCACAGAAAAACCTGTACACAAATATTTGTAGCAGCTTTATTTGTAGCAGCCAAAACGAGAAATGGCCCAGATGTCCTTCAATGTGTGAATGGGTAAAAAAACTATGGTAGGGGCTTCCCTGGTGGCGCAGTGGTTGAGAATCTGCCTGCTAATGCAGGGGACACGGGTTCGAGCCCTGGTCTGGGAGGATCCCACATGCCGCGGAGCAACTAAGCCTGTGCACCACAACTACTGAGCCTGCGCGTCTGGAGCCTGTGCTCCGCAACAAGAGAGGCCGCGATAGCGAGAGGCCCGCACACCGCGATGAAGAGTGGCCCCCGCTCGCCACAACTAGAGGAAGCCCTCGCACAGAAACGAAGACCCAACACAGCCAAAAGTAAATAAATAAATAAAAATTTAAAAAAAAGAAACAAAGCAATGAGCAAGCATCCTTGAGTATATGTATTTATAAAAAAAAAAAAAAAGAACTATGGTACATTTACACCATGGAATACTACTCAGCAATAAAAAGGAGAAAGGTATTGATATACACAACTTGGATGAATCTCTAGAGAATTATGCTGAATGAAAAAAGCCAAAAGATTGCATACTCTGATTTCATTTACATAATATTTTTGAAATGACAAAATTATAGAAATGGGAAACAGATTAGTGGTTTCCAGGGGTAGAGATGGGACAGGTGCAGGGGAGGGTGGAAGAAAGTGTGCGCTGTTACAAAAGGGTAACAAAAAGGATTCTAGTGGTGACGGAACTGTTCGGCAACTTGACTGTATCAATGTCAACATCTTGGCTTGGGTACTGTACTATGGTCTTGAAGAGGAAAGACTTGGGGGAAACTGAGTAAAGGGTACACAGGATCTCTCTGTGTTATTTCTTACAAGTACATGTCTACAATTTCTGCAAAGTAAAAAGTTCAATTAAAAAATCTAACTCAGAATTAAACACAGAATATAGTATAATTAAATGGATAGGGAAAAGGGAAGAAAATTTATATGCAATAATTTCATATCCTATTTTAAACATTATTCCCACGAATCTTTCCAGAATACTATAGACATAACTACTGACACTATAGTCTTAGCTTGTATGGTCAATTCATGACTCCACTAGAGTATTTGATCTGGGTAAATGATATTTTTCTGTTCAATACCAAAATAACAAGCTGATATAAAGGAGAATTTCAGGGCAAGAACCCACCAATGCATGACAATTTTGGTATCTGTTATTAGAAATATTTACTTAAGTGACACTTCTCCCCAGATAGTCACTCCTTGATCTCCTTCATGTCTTGTGTCAAATATCTTTCCTTTCAGTGAGGCCTCCTGTGACCACATGATTTGAAATGGCAATGCCCTCCTCCCACTCCCTACACCCTCAACTCTAATTTTCTCCATAATACATTACCATCGAATATACTATATTGTTGTTCATTTTGTATCTTCCCCTAGTAGGATGTAAGCTTCATAGGGATGGTAATTTTCATTTGTTTCAGTCACAGGTGTAATCCCCAGTGCCTAGAAAATAACCTGACCTATAGAGGCACTCAGTAAATATCTGAATAAGTGAATGAATCAATGAATAAAATGGAATTTTTTTTCTTGGTGAGGAGTAATACAAAGGGGGAAATACTGGCTCTCTGAGAGAGAAAATCCAGTTTGGAAGAAACCAAGAGTGATAAATCCGGGAATTCCCTGGAGGTCCAGTGGTTAGGACTCTGCGCTTCCATTGCAGGGGACACGGGTTCAATCCCTGGTCGGGGAACTAAGATCCTGCAAGCCACGCGGTGTGGCAAAAAAAAAAAAGTGATAAATCCTACAATGTATATCCAATATATTGGCATTCGAGTTTTCAAAATCCTTTGGATGCAATACAATGTAGGAAACTCTTTAAGATCAATGATTAGGACTGCAGCTTTGTAAGCATAAGAGTACTTTGGTTGAAGATACAACCTGGAAAATAATGTACCACTTTAAAGCTATTACCAATGAATTTTCATTAGCTATGGAAGAGTTGGTCAAGTTAAATAATGTTGCTTAAGTTATAGGTGAAGTGAGTTTCAGAGAGTTTATGTCAACTTTAAAGACATGGCATCTGCCATTTTGTTAACATCTGAAAGAAAACTCCAGTTTGTATAAACTGATTCAGGGTGGAAGAGGCATTCCTAGTGAACCACGCTGGACTCTGGATGTGGTATTTAAATTTATGGCAAGAAGAGTGATGGATTAGGTAGCAGGAGACCCCATCCCCCACCACTGTCCTCCACCACTGCATTAGACCTCTGTCGCCTCATCTGCAAAAATCAGTGGCTGGATTAGACTCTGAGCTCTTCAAACGATGGCACATTATGTTATTTATCTTAGTGATAACAGTGCCTAGCACACTGTTGATAATTAATAAAGGCCTGTTAAATGAATTAAGTAATTAAATAGGAAGTTCTAAATGGGTCTCTGGGAAATTGTATCTTTTCTTGACTGAACTGCAGCCCTCCTCTCTCAGGGAGGCCTATCCTTTCCTAGTTGGCCTGCCCAGAATAAGGCAACTAGGTCCAGGAACTTCTCTGTGGGTTGAATACAGAAGATAATGGCAGAGATCGGTTCTAGGTGTCATTAGCTATATTGGCCTGAAGGGTTCTTGAAAGAAAAACTCTGATCTGTAACTGATTCTTTTTATCATCCTTGAATAATCCCTCCTTCCCATGTTCATCCCTGAAGAGTCAAAAGGTAAAGACTCCCTCAAACTTACTGCTGCACTTTCTAAATGTAAAACACCAAGCTCTTCTGAAAATGTCGTGTCAAATGTACTCAATATTATTTCTGGATGGATAGACAAGAAACTAGTACTAATGGTCACCTCCTGGGAAGGGAAATGGGGGATCGGAGTCAGGGGCAGGAGGTTTATTTTCTTTATGTCCCTTTATAGCTTTTGAATTTTGTTCTGTGTATGTATTTCATATTTGAAGTGTAAATTTAAAAAATAAATATTAGATGTGCTCAATAATGCTTTAGGTTGACTGAAAACCATTGTGTTTCAAAGCATTTGTCATTTACTTCTGCAATACTTAATACTGCTTACTTTTGTTCCTTATACTAGGTATTCAATGAATGTGTATAAACAAGGAATTTTGGATAAATCTGTTATACAAGTTTTTAAAAAGGTGATTATACAACTTTTACAGGCTTTCCATTATTCAAGCAGAAATATTACTAAGGAATAAGGTAGTGTTGGGAAGAAGTTGATGATAATAAGCTACTAAGCATCAAGAAACAGGAAAAGGGGCTTCCCTGGTGGTGCAGTTGTTAAGAATCCGCCTGCTAATAATGCAGGGGACACAGGTTCGAGCCCTGGTCCGGGAAGATCCCACATGCCACGGAGCAACTAAGCCCGTGCGCCACAACTACTGAGCCTGCGCTCTAGAGCCCACAAGCCACAACTACTGAGCCCACGTGCTGCAACTACTGAAGCCCGCATGCCCAGAGCCTGTGGTCCACAACAAGAGAAGCCACCGCAATGAGAAGCCCGCGCACCGTAACAAAGAGTAGCCCCCGCTCG
Organism: Balaenoptera acutorostrata; assembly: GCF_949987535.1. NCBI lineage: Eukaryota > Metazoa > Chordata > Mammalia > Artiodactyla > Balaenopteridae > Balaenoptera > Balaenoptera acutorostrata. Next base: position 101,328,767 of record NC_080085.1, on the reverse strand, counting down.
CCGCAACTAGAGAAAGCCCGTGCACAGCAACGGAGACCCAACACAGCCAAAAATAATAAATAAATAAATTAATTAATTAAAAAAAAACAAAAACAAAATACTTGCTGATGGTTGTGCATATCTGTGAATATACTAAAATCCGTTGAACTGTACAATTTACATGGTTGGTACAGAATGTGAATTCTATCTCAATAACACTGCTTTAAAAAGTGAAAAAATATTAATATGTCCCAATATCCCCGTTGATTCTGAAGTTAAGCAGTTCTCACAATGAAAGTGCTATCCGTACATAACGTTCACTCCTGACCATTCACTTAAGACAAGTAAAAGAGGAAGAAAACCAAGGAAGCCTTTGCTTAGTTTTCTGACAGGTTCACATCAATATGTACTTTATTCAATATGATTCATAAGTTACCCATTTGCTGATTAGGTTTTCACAATTTAATCTTTATAGGCAAGGGCCATCCATGGCCATTTATACCCTCTTTCAAATGTATTATATTTATGGAGACCTGCTGTGTGCCAGGTGTACTGTGAAAGAACCAGGAGAATGGGTTTATTTTCTTTTCTCCCTAGAAGAACAGTGTTTTCCATGGTACATGGCAGGAATTTAGTACCGTCTTTGAAGAAAACCATGTACAGCAGACATAGTACATCCAGATATACTGCATTCATTTGATCCCCTCCCACCAAATGAAATGATGACCAGATTTGGAATCCTGGGTTTTCCAGCTCATTTTAAAGTCTGGGACAATCAAGAAGTTCAAGGCAGAAAATTAAGGTGTCAGCTATACCTGTAGTTACTCGCTATTATCCTTGAGTCAGATAAAACTTAACAGAATGCTGTACTACAGAAAGTATGAGAGCTGCATGTGCAAGTAATGGCGAATCAATGTTTTTTAGGGCTTCTACATACATGGATATTTCCACAGCTGCAGAACCAACTACTGCAGAAGTACACGCTGTGCACAACATCTACAATTTAGTAAAGCTGGAAGGAATTTTATTTTTGTAAAAACTAAATGGGGTGTGGCTCATTTTCTTGCCAAAGGGCTATTTTATTCCAAGACACTGGTGTCTGCTGACCTTCATTTATAGGCTGAGCAATGTTCTATTTAAGTAAAATTAACTCATGGTGGGCACTTTTTTTAGGATGCAATAATTATTGCAAAGAAATAACAATGTTTAAATTTGATTTGTTCTTAGTTTAGATTTGATTATATTGGGTTATACATGAATGTCTTTGTTCACACAAGGTTTAAATTTAGAAATTATTTTATGTTGAGAAAAAAGGCCATATTTAAGTTCCTTTTCTACATGTAAGAATATTTTTAGGTTTCATGAAATCCAATATTATGTTTTTTCTTCCAGACTGCAGGAGTATCTTACCATCTTTGTAGGCCTGGCACCTAACAGTCTTCATTAAACTTGTTTTAGTTGAATGATGAAGCCATTCCACAAATAGACTAATTAAGGCATTGTCCATGTTACTATCTTTGGCTATTACTCCATCTATAGTTTGTACTATCTCAATATATACTTGACAACTCTGGGCACATTTTGAAGTTTTCCTGAGGGTTACGTCTCTTTATAAATGCCTTATAGGCCACCTTTTATATAATCTTTACACATTTCAAGGTACTTGACACAGCAATCCTCCCTTCATCTTTACACAAACCTTCTCTGGTTAGGGAAGTTTGCCACCTTCTGCTTGCACCTATAAATATATTCTAGTTTGCTTTTATTTTTCGCAGGGCTGGGGGCCCAACTAATGCTGGAAAACTTTGATTTAGGATAAGATACCAAATGTATGGGTTGGCTTATATCTTTAAACACGTAAATCTATCAGTATTACTTTTTGGTTATCTATACTGCATGGTAATTTGGCTATCTTTGTTTTTTAATTATCATAAGACAAAATATAAAATTTTAATTATTCATAACCACTTGCAAAACTGATTCAACTGTAGCTTTAAACTGGAGACCCACGAACTGCTCAAAATATTTGTTGAATGTGTCAATGTCCTTCATCATTTCCTGGTTTTTGCTTTTGAAAACTTCCACTAGAGGAAATAATGGGCATCGTAAATTTAAAATTAATATGTTTTGGATTCACCCACGTCTAAAGGCTACATGTCATCTCGGAAAGATATGGATTTAATTTATAACTCTCTGCCTTCCCCAGCATTTTAAGTTTTCACTAACTTATTTTCTCTTTTCTCCTATTTTTTCAAAGGTAAACTTTTAAACATTCATGTTTATACTATTTCTACTATTGTAGAAACACTGAAGAACTTGAAGCTTTTTTCCCTCCCCCCAAAAACAGGCATCAACATTACCTATTACCTTTCACCCTGCTCTAAGCTAAATTTGTTAGTGGCAATGACTTTATAATGGTGTCTGTCATGTATTAAAAGAGTCACGTTTCCAATTTTCCTTTGAGGGTGAATTTAGACTGTTGGATGGCATATCCTCATAAAAGGGTACATTAATGGTAAAGGGGTTTCTTAGCTAAGCCAAGAGGCTTCTTCAACCTGAAACATTGTTAAAATCCTCCACATTCATAATGAAAAGCATTGGAAAGTCATATTTTCACAATACCATTACATAAAACAGAAAAAATAAACTATCTTATTTATCTTCAATGGTGATACTTAAAGGAAAAAAAAGTTTAAATTAGAGGAAAATGAAGAGGTAGCTACAGATACCTGATAAAGATCACCTAAGGCAACATTAATTGACCTGTAAATGGGAACACTGATTGAGCACCTAATATACGCCAGTTTCTTTATAAATGTTCTCCTTTAATTTTAAAGACAACACTGAAAACAAGTGATATTATCCCCATTTTATAGACAGTGAAATTGAGGTTTAGAGGAATTAAGGAACTTCCCCAATGTCACGGAGATATAAAATAGCAAAACCATGGGAACCCATATTTTATGCTAAAATCCATTCTGACTATGAAATATAGCATGTACATGATCCCTCTGAGAACAAAAAAAGGAGGTGGTAAGAACGAGTTGTCCAGTCAGACAAAACTTTCCCCATCACTTCCGGGTCATCATGGGATGCCCGGACCAACATGGTCCTTAGTGCCACCAGTGAACTGGCGTAAGGAGACAGACATCCAGGAAGGGTCTGTGAAGCAGCATGGGATAAGTTTAGAGAGAGATATGCAGTGTACAATGAGCCATTTAAATATATAAAATATTTGTTAAGTGTTGTAATTTGGGGATTCACCATATACTGAATGAAACATAAAACTTTGAGTTTATTGAGTACTGTCAACATACAGGCACACATCATTTTATTGCGCTTTCCAGATATTGCACTTTCTACAAATTGGAGGTTTGTGCTAACGCTGCATCAAGTGAGTCTACTGGCACCATTTTCCAATATGTGGAAATGTGTCACATTTTGGTAATTCTCACCACATTTCAAACTTTTTCATTATCATTATATTTGTTATAATGATTGGTGATCAGTGATCTTCGACGTTACTAGGACACACTGGAGCCTCAGATGATAATTGGCATTTTTTAAACAATAAAGTATTTTTAATTATGTACATTTTTTTAGATGTAATGCTATCACACACTTAATAGACTACAGTATAGTGTAAACATAACTTTTATATGCACTGGGAAGCCAAAAAAATTGATGTGACTCACTTTATTGCGATAGTCTGGAACCAACTGAAGTATCTCCCAGGCGTGGCTGTACTTCAAGAGACTGACAGCCTGAGATAAAAAAGCCTATCAACAAACACAGCCATTTCTATGTCCGTGAGTCTATTTCTGTTTTGTAAATAAATTCATTTGTATCATTTTTTTAGATTGCACATATAAGTGATATATGATATTTGTCTTTGTCTGACTTACTTCACTCAGTAAGATAACCTCTAGGTCCACCCATATTGCTGCAAATGGCATTATTTCATTCTTTTTTATGGCTGAGTAATATTCCCTTGTGTATATGTACCACATCTTCTTTATCCATTCATCTGCTGATGGACATTTAGGTAGCTTCCATGCCTTGGCTATTGTATATAGAGCTGCTATGAACATTGGGGTGCATGTATCTTTTCAAATTAGGGTTTTCGTCTTTTCCAGATATATGCCCAGGAGTGGGATTGCTGGGTAATATGGTAACTCCACAGATATAGAAAAAAAACTTATGGTTACCAAAGGGGAAGGGGGTGTTAAATTAGAAGCTTGGGATTAACATATACACACTCTATATATAAAATAGATAACCAACAAGGACCTACTGTATAGCACAGGGAACTACACTCAATATCTTGTAATAACCTATAATGGCAAAGAAGCTGAAAAAGAATATATAAATATATATCTTTATATATATACAGCCATTTAACCAACTTCAGGATTAAAAGTCTCTTCATGATACTGAAAGTTTATGGTCACAAGTAAGCTTTCTGTACTTGAACTGAGTTTTACAGCAATCTGAAATCTAAAGGCTAATTAAATACAAACCTGTCTCCCTTCCCCAATTAACAGTTCTGTTTCAAAAAATAGAACTTCCTATGATTGTACACCCCACAGGATTCTACTTCATCCTCCTTTGCACCTGCTAACTAGATCAGAGGAAACCAAAATATTTCCAAGACATATACTTTACCTAAACCAGCTCCATACGAAACACTATATAAAGAATGGCTTTTTTTTTTTTGAGTGCTGCTGTTTGAAATCAAGGCTCTTTTTGCTTACACCAATGTTTAAATTTCAGAGATTGTCAAAGGAATTCATCTTTAAAACAAAAATCTTTGCAATTTCTCTTCTAAATATTTATCTCAAAGAAATAATCAGAGTCATGAAATGGTTTTTGCCGCAGGGTGTTCACTGAAGCGTTATCTATAAGATATGTAAAGAACAAAAACTTCCAACAACCTGGAATTAGTGAAATAAATTATGAAATATCCATTATATAGAATATCATGCAGTAATCTTAAATATTTTCAAAAATATCTGATTACACGAAAACATGTTCATAATATAAGTTAAAAGAATGGGATACAAACAGTATATACAGTATGATCCCAATTTTAAAAATATCTAACGTTCTACACAGGAAACATGAAAAAATATGAACAGGTGGTACAATTATGAGTAATTTTTATTTTTCTTCTTTATAAACCCTTTTGTTTTCTTCTCATATTTTTAAAGTGGTCTTGTATTTTTTTATTCCAAAGTAAACTGATTAAAAAATATCCTAAGTACACACTACTTAAGACACTTTTCCGGCAGATTAACTAAATATACCTATTGACTATTATAGCAATAGGATATACCCTAGGAATCATGTCTTATCATTTTCACCTCTGAGAAAACAATCTTAAATGGTAATTCTCCCTCACCTGAAATACAAGCACCAAGATGTCAAAAACAACAATAAGAAATGGCAAAAATGGGAATATGCAAGCAAGTAAAGAAATACAGGAAAAAAAGCTTAAAAATTACATTCATCTATAAAGGACAATGTATTATTCAGTGTCAATAGCAGAATGTCAATCTGAGAGCAACACTATGTAATTAGAGCATATAATGTAGAATGCAATAATATGAATATTCAAAGCTATTATGCTGCCCTCTCAAATTCTATTTTATAGAAAGTAAAAATTTTATATATATACTTTTTATGTAAACAAGTATTATATATACATACAAATTTAAAACAGCTTAAGAGAGTCAGCGTTGTATTTTCAATATATGGGTTACAAGATTACAAAAAAATGATTTGCTATTTAATCTTTTAAAACAGAGATGGTAGAAATAAGAGATCAGGGGCTTCCCTGGTGGCGCAGTGGTTGAGAATCTGCCTGCCAATGCAGGGGACACGGGTTCGAGCCCTGGTCTGGGAAGATCCCACATGCCGGGGAGAAACTGGGCCCGTGAGCCACAACTACTGAGCCTGCGCGTCTGGAGCCTGTGCTCCGCAACAAGAGAGGCCCGCGCACCGCAATGAAGAGTGACCCCTGCTGCCGCAACTAGAGAAAGCCCTCGCGCAGAAATGAAGACCCAACACAGCTAAAATAAATAAATAAATAAATTTATAAAAAAAAAAAAAAAAGAAATAAGAGATCAGATTTTATAAAAGAAAATGATTTCTTTTAGCAAAGAGAAACTTCTCTTCAGAACTAGTCATAGGATATCAGGTTATTTCAAAAGTCCTTTAACTCAAGGCTTTCTGCTTATTCCATTTTCATTAAGTACTCTCACTTCACAAATGCTATTTTAACAAATGTTAGCAAACATAATTTTAACAAAATAAAAATGCATAATAACACAAAGAATGACAGAGTTAAAGAACTATCATGTAATTGTCAAGATGACAACAGACAGTGAAAATTAATTCCAAGTTAATAGTTTTGAGGGTGGGGGTTGAAAATGACCCTCAGGGGCTTCCCTGGTGGCGCAGTGGTTGAGAATCTGCCTGCCAATGCAGGGGACACGGGTTCAAGCCCTGGTCCGGGAAGATCCCACATGCCACGGAGCAACTGAGCCCGTGCGCCACAACTACTGAGCCTGCGCTCTAGAGCCTGCGAGCCACGACTACTGAAGCCTGCGCACCGCAACGAAGAGTAGCCCCTGCTCGCTGCAACTAGAGAAAGCCCGCACACAGCAACGAAGACCCGATGCAGCCAAAAAAAAAAAAAAAAGGAAAAGAAAAGTAAATGACCCCTCAGAAGTCATCTAGCCCAACATGTTTGTTTTTCAGATGAAGACCTGCATTAACGTCTCACCTTTTCTGTGTTAATGATGGCACACCACTTAAACGTAAGTTGATCTCCTCCATTATGCACTTTTCCATACCTGCATATGCAATTTAGAGTGCAATTATAAGGAGAAACATTTGATTTTTCATGCGTAATTTTACACAAAACCTCCTATTACGGGCAATCACAAAACTAAGAATGAAGTATGATAAGCCAAAGTATTTTGTAACCATTACCAATGAACGCCAAAATACTGCTCAGTAGTTACTTGGGAAAGGTTAAAAAAAAAAACCACCACCACATTAATGGCTTTTACAGGCTACTTGGCACAATATTTGAGGGAAAAAAATATAAGAAAGTATTACACATATAGGTTTTTATTCTCTTGTTATCAACCATTTCTCTTATTTTTCATTACATTATGTCTGGCTTTATTTCTTCTTAGCTTGTAAAAGTGGATGGCTGGAGAACATTTACAGACAAGTAAAAATGTGGCAAGACTTAAGTGATGAGAATTCTACCATTTCTGTAAACTCTTATTAAAGCTTTAGTGTTTCTATGATATACTACTACAGTACTTTGAATTTATATAGCACCTGTCTGCTGAAGAGCCAAGGCTTACATAGCTCATTTATCCTTTCAGCATGCCTGTGAAATATACAGATTGAAAACAGATGGCTTACAAATAAAGTAAAATCCAGATATGAAAACAGAGAACTTCCATGATTTACTGAAGATGGCCTGTCTGTGCAAACTGTAGAGGCCTAAAAGATCCTGGAGTCCACACTCAATGCCTTTTCTAATAAACAACACTACCTCCTTATCATCAAACAAATTTCTAGACTGTTAAGAGAAATTAAGCTTTGTCATAATATAAAATCAGTAAGTTTAATGTGCCAAAAATCCTTGATAAGGAATGATATAAATGGTACCTCCATATTTTAAAGAAATAACATTACTCACAGAATAAGCCACTGGTGATCATCTTCCTGGATAGTCACCAATTTGCCTACAAGGTATTTAGCTTGGTTCAATATAGTTGCATTAAAATTGGAAAAAAATCAACTGATAAATATAACTGAAATAAGCCAGACTATATCTATATAAAAGATATATCTTATAAAAGAAAAAAAAATCCCAGCAGACCAAAATCCTTGAGCCATGCCCTCATTTTATAAATGAGAAAATGTGTGGTGTCTGGCACATGTATGTACTCAATGTTAGTTATCAATATAATAATCTTAAGTGACTTTCTCAAGGTCAAACTATGAGTCAGTGTCAGAGCCATGTCTAGAATCTAGTTATTCTGAAGCAAGTCCAACATACGTCCCCCTTAGCATTGTAATTTTCATTTAACAGCAATGCTTTTTCATCCCTAAAACAGTTTATACTCACCAATATTTGTCTTTCAAGTGCTAATAGGGCAAATTCAATGTTATTAATTAAGCATATTGAATTTTTGGAAACTGTCTCACCTCCATAACTACCATTGGCCCAAGTATTATCAGATCTTCTCCTGAGACTGACATTTCATGATCAGACAGTTTTTTATATTTCTAGGTCATAATTTTAATCAAAGCTCTCTCATCACTAAAAACAGCTAGTCGTGACCACTGGTATCTAAAAGACCTTCCAACAGTATAATGTATCCGAAAAACTTTTGAAACCTCCAACACAATGAACGTACATCATATGGTGCATCACTCTCTAGAATAATTATAGACTCAAAACATGATCTAGCTGTTTTCTTCTAAACTGAGTTTTATTATTTTCACAGATTAAACTTTCCCCCTCTGGATTACTTTTCACCAAAAGAGCATGAGCAAGTACAAAATGATTCCAAAAACAGTTACCCAAGTTTTCATGTATTGATAGATGTTCGTTTTCAATTTTATACCAGCTACTTTTGGAATCTGTACTAAACAGCAAAAACAAACAGTTTGGCATATTCATTCCACCTAGATTATAGCAATAGCAAATTCATGAATTTATCATATGTGCTAAGAATATTATGTCAGTAAATTTCTTGGAAAGGTTAAGTAGAAATGCTTAAAACAGAATATGGAAAAATGGCAAGTGAATTTTCTTCCTTTTGTCATCAGTTTCACCATAAAGAATCTCCTTAGTGCTCAAGTACCACGGCCAAGTTTCTACCCCCTTCTTTTCTGTAACAGTCACGTTGTTTGCCTAGGAGCAAAATTTCATGGGGTTCCTAATAGTGCCCTGGATATTGACATTCTGCCAGTATAAACAGTCACAGTCAAGTCTAATGTGCTTGTAACCATTTGTAGAAGAGACTTAATCTCAACCCAAATATTACTCACTAGTCATAATTAATCCTTCTACCCAAAATGCATTAAGCCTAGACATTTTTAGCAATTGACTCTAAATGATGGCCTCAGACTAGACTAGAGACCTTGGACCTCAGTGTTGATTGTCTGTGTTAAATCAAGGCAGAGCATAATTTATTTGGCTCTCCCACCCCAGGTAAAGAGTTTGATAACTTTGTAGATCTAATTGTAGAAATTAAGAAGTAGACTCATAATCCTCTAATTTTAATGAAAGCCTGGGTTCATTAGATCATATGACTAAAAAATGAAGTCAGTAGTTGTAAATGAGTGGACATACCGAGACAATGAAAGACTGTGGTTGTAGAGCCTAGGGAAAATCCTGTTTTGACATGAGTTAATACTATCTTAAAAAGAACTTCTCTCCCTACCACTTTAACCTCGTTGGATAGTTGTGCTCTTCTTTTTTTAAGGTTAAATATTTGTTAGGAGTTCCATCTAAAATTATATTATCACCTCTCTTCCACTAGGGGGGTCTATCTACCAGTGTAGTTAACTCCAATTAACTCAGGTGCAGTTTGAGTCCACTTCCAGCTAATCTGTGCCGCAAGGCTAGCCTTGTGGTCAGAACTATGTGCTTTAAAGTTGTTCTAGTTTTTAGGCTCAGAAACCCATGCACAGCATGAAAATGTCGTGCTCAAGTCATTCAGAGGTTGCTGCAGTAAGTAGACAAGGATTTTTGGCTGAAGCATACAAAAGCCAAAATCTCTTAAATATTCCCAGTTTCCTTTTTAGCTGCCCTAGTTGTTTTCAAGACTGAATACGTATCAACTGGATCCATTTTTGTAAATAAGTAAAGCTTTTAAACTCTCAACCTCAGAGATTCCTCTGCCCATTTCTACACTCCGCAATATATAATCTGAATAGCAAAAACTGCCACGTTTTTCCAACAGCAACCTTAACTTGGGCCACTTGGGTGGGTATTGGTCATTATGGGAGTTGTTTCTGTGGCCTCTCATTATTCTACTAAAGTACTGACAGGTAAAAACCCAACTAGCTCGGTTTCTTAAATTTAGTGTCCACTGTTTTCCTGCCTGATTTCTGATCCAATTAATTCCAAACGACAATAACTGATGGTTAATTTTAGCCAAGAGATTATCCACCACCTTCAAGCAGATGCCTAATATAGAGAACAGTTCAACTGGAATATAGGCCAGACCCAGGGACATGGACAAAGCCTAAGTTTTTAAAAACACTATCTAATGGGATATGGCTTCAAATCTATCATTTAGGAATGAAATAGGGCATGAATAAATGGACGATTTTTCTAGAAAATAATTAGTAAGATATTTTTAAAATTTAGAAAAGCCATAACTAGATTGAAGGGCCACAGGGGAGATATATACCCCAGCACAAATATATTTCAAGCCCTTATTTTAAAAACAGCTTCTGTTTTTTATTTTGGATAAAATCTGAGCACCAAATTCCCTTTCTGTTCCCCTCATCCAAATCCAAGTAGAACTCCCTTGAGTAGAGGCTAGTTCACACCGCCCCCTCCCCTTTTTTGTCACGGTAGTTTTGGGAAAATGAACTTCAGCCATTACATTCCAGTTTTAAAGTCAAAAGAAGTCATGTGACCATTACCCTAGGGGCATCAGAGACTTGGGGCACGTGATGCCAATTGACATATGTGGGGCTTCGGCCACTATGTTGGAATTCACTGTAAATTGGATCTTCAGGATCAAGTTTAAGCTCCCAAATACACTGTGACATCTTGTAAAGCGCAGTGTGCGCTTACCTCTCAGTAGTTTTTAATTTCACCTAGGTTTTCTACCTACTGTGCAGCCAGCCAGGCTCTCTTCCCCACCCCCCATCCCTGGTAACAGGTCGGGCACCCCGAGCATCCCATCTATCTGATCCTAAACGGCGAGGCTCTCCAACCCAGTTAGTTCTAAACTCAACCTTGAGTACCACCCGGCATGTTGTGCAGATCGCGTGTGGAGCAAGAATTTGCGTCGCGTACAGGAAATGTCAGAATGCATTAAGCCCACTCCACCTCCCAGGTTGGGATCTTCTGCCCTGGAGCCTGGCCGTTGGAGCCGCCAGCACATTAGAGCAAGTAGCAGCAGCGGCGGCGGCAACTCTGGGACTGGCGAGAAGCCCGGGCGGGGGTGGTCGGCGTCCCCCGGCCTCTCATTAGACCGCTAAGTACTGCGAGTGGGGAAAAGTAAACACCGGCAAGTGCAGCTCTGTGGGAGGAGGGGGATGTTGCCCTCGCCCCCCGCCCCTTCGGCTCTGCCTCCCGAGGAGCCCCGGGAGGTGCCGGGCGGCCGCTGCCCCGACCGCGCGCTCGAGGCTGCAGAGCCAGAGGAGCTGAGAAGGGAGAAGACGGGCGGCGCGGGATCTGGGGAGAGGAGAACGGAAAGGTACTGCCCTAATGGCCCGGAGATGTCCTGCTACAGAAAGGAAAAAAGTGCTTACTCATAGGGAGACGCGGTGGGATAGCGATTCGCTCGCTAATGGCAAGGGAAGCAGGCGGCAGGCAGGCAACCGGAGCCTCGTTCCTTCCCTGGGCCACCGCACCCCGTGGAGCCCGGGGGCCGGGGTGAGCCCGTGAGGTCACCCGAGGAGGGCGAGCGGGGGCTGGAGGCGTCGCCGGCGACCGGCTCCGGGATTTCCTGAGTCCGGAGCCGGCGGAGGAGGGGGGAGGAGGGTGGCAGTAGCTGAAGAAGGACGACAGAGGGAAGTTAGGCGCTTGGTTTCCACTTCGGGGCCGCCGCCACGGAAGGGGAGAAGGGCAAGGGCTGGCGTCAAGGACTCCAGCCCAAGTTTGGCAACAAGTTAAGAGCAACTAGTGAGAAAGCACCATCTCTCCAGTGAAGAGCAGAAAACGTGTTTGCGGCGGGCGGTGGTCGTGGGGAACACTCGGTCACTCCCACCCGTCCTTGATGCGAACGATCGCTTTGGCGCCGAAGGTCTAGGACAGAAATTTCTGCAGCCTCCCTCTCAGTCCCCCGCCTCCCGTGCCAGGCACTTTCCTGCCGAGGTTCCCGGAGATGCTCTCTCCTGGACCCACTCATGCCCACGCCCAGGGATCCCGCTCCCCTCGTGCCCTCCCGCGCCTGCAGAGCACTTACATAAAGTCGCAGAGTACCGGATCTGGCCAGACAGCCTCCAACCGACGCACTCAGACAACTTCTGCCGCTCGGAATTTTTGCGGCTGTGGTTCTAAAGCCAGCGCTCCCGCCCCTCCTGCCAGCCCCCTCCGCCCCTCGGCCGCCGCCATTGGCTCCGGTGGTGCTAGCAGTCGGCTGGGAACCAGGAAGGGGATTGGGCCACGCGCCTGTCACATCAACTGGGTGGGGAGTTGGGAGAATAGGCACCGGGATGGGCGCCCTGGAGGGATGGGGAGTGTAACTCAGCAGCTGGGAGCGGAGATTGGTCCTCCGCTCTCGTTTCTTCCCCTCCCTGGCTATGAAGAGATTAGAAGTCCTCACAGCCTGGCTCGGGGACCACGTTCCAAAAGATGGTGTGGAATAAACGAAGAGATGAGAATGTTGGAGCGAGAGTTTGAACGTCACCAAGCCCCTATTTAAGTCTCTGGAGAGTACAGTTTCAACCCAGAATCGTAAAGAGAATCTCGGCATGGGAAGGGACTAGTAATACTAGTACTTAGTTTCTTCTGCTCCAATCAGCCTGCGTGCGGAACAACGCAGAGGGAAAACCTCAGCAATCTTCCCTTTCCAACGACGTCTAGGGAGCAGATATATGGACAGGACGAGGCTCTCATGTTTTTGGCTTCGTGCCCAAGTAAATTGTTGACCAAAATCACCTGTCTGGTCTGTTTGTCCATGCGGAAAGGAATGAGAGGTGGAGGTGGGAAGGGAAGGTGGAAATAACGTGGTTCCCATTCGTTTGACTGGAAATGGATGTCAATTTTCATCAGTCTCCTTTCACCAGAGAAAACTTGGAGACATGCTCCTGCTTCCCAGAGGACCCTTTCTTCTTCTTGGCCTCTGTGTCATAATTGACCTCTTTCATTAATACGCGCGGAGGTTTCCCCTCCTTATTGTGCATTCCAATCCTTTGGCTCACTCCAGGTCCAAAATCAGCTCCAAGGACCAGAGTTTGACGGATTCTCCAGGGTCAGGTCAAGAGACTGGCTTGTGGCACAGCTGTAGAAGAGAAAGGCTAAGCCCTTTCCTGTTTCAGTCACAACCGTTTTGTTCAGGAAATGTGTGCTTGGAAAGTTTTTTAAGAATTAAAAATTGGTTCAATTACTTCTCATTTTATATGCACTACAAAAATTGCTAAATTAAGAGTGGCCTGGGGGGCTTCCCTGGTGGCGCAGTGGTTGAGAATCTGCCTGCCAATGCAGGGGACACGGGTTCGAGCCCTGGTCTGGGAAGATCCCACATGCCGTGGAGCAACTGGGCCCGTGAGCCACGACTACTGAGCCTGAGCGTCTGGAGCCTCTGCTCCGCAACAAGAGAGGCCGCGATAGTGAGAGGCCCGCATAGTGAGAGGCCCGTGCACCGCGATGAAGAGTGGCCCCCACTCGCCGCAACTGGAGAAAGCCCTCGCACAGAAACGAAGACCCAACACAGCCAAAAATAAACATAATAAATAAATAATAAATAAAATTTTTTTTAAAAAAAAAGAGTGGCCTGGGACTTCCCTGGCAGTCCAGTGGTTAAGACTCAGCGCTCCCAATGCAGGAGGCACGTGTTCCATCCCTGGTCAGGGAACTAAGATCCCGCATGCCTCAGGGCGCGGCCAAAAAAAAGAGTGGTCTGAAAATCGAATGATCTTGTCAAGGAACCCTCACTTCATTTGCTATTATGAATTTCCGTAGAGAAATTAACCTATAGTGAGTGCCAGCGCTTCTTGAATAGGCAGAAGAAGGGAGTTCATATACTGCCTAAAGGCTACACTAGCAGAGAAGGAATTGGCACTGGGAAAAAGGCTCATTAAATATTAATTAATGATTAACCAACTGGAAGAACATATGAAAGGCACAGAAAGGTGAAAAAGAAATGAGAGAGCAATCTGGCTATCGGAAATATTAAATTTCTGGTATGAGGGATTTTGTACTGGGTCAGGTTTGGGTCAGCACAAAAATACTGATTTCAACATGTTCGTGTTGTGTGGACTGTGAAGTGTACCGCCACACACATTTACAAGAGGATCCACAGTGAGATTTCTGGCTTTCAGTAATTGGCCCAAGGTTTGGTATGGTTTCTGGAATTCTTTACACAAAATTTCTAGATACACTAATACAGTACTTCAGTTTTCTACATTTTATGGCGTCTGTTAAGTGGCCACTGAAGAGCTTCCACCTGCTTTAAAACTTAAATTTACAGACTTAGAATGTCTGTATGAAGGGACTGTGCAAGCTAAATTTTCGAGTATGGATATATTTGTCTCAATTACTTAACTTAGTATTCTATTTTAGTTTATTTTTCAAGTGTTAGAATTTAGAATAAGTCAAAATATTAAGAATTCTATGCATATGCTATTTACACTTTCCTGTTGTTTTTTTTTTTTTTCAAAAAAGCTTACATGGAAGCTTTACTTTATTTACTAACACTGAGGATGTCAGAATTCAGTAAGAGTTTGTGATCAAGAAATGTCACTTTAATGGAAGTACAGTGGTCACAGTTTCAAAGCCACAGGGTGCCCAGGTAATGGCACTGTGTCTCAGTGCCTCGGTAGTTTCCAGCGGATAAAACTTGCCCTATTTGGATGCTGGTTGAGATTCCTGTTTAACAAGCTCAACAAAGTAGAACTCCATTTTAATGAACACTGCTATGATAGCCATCTTGATGTAACTAAGCTACTTCTGTGTTACCCAAAATCTAAAAGTCCTTTTCAGAGGCTAACATTTTGCTCTAAGAAAGGAGCCTCAGACTCAAAGCTCTATTCAAACTGCATTTCTTTCTGATCTTTCACACCATCAATTTAAGCCATATAGGATCATTCACAAAGTAACCCAAAGTTGGTAGTTTTCCTATCTATATAAAGAGGCTTGCAGGGACTTCCCTGGTGGTCCAGTGGGTAGGACTCTACGCTCCCAATGCAGGGGACCCGGGTTCGATCCCTGGTGGGGGAACTGGATCCTGCATGCATGCCACAGCTAGGAGTTTACATGCCACAACTAAGAAGGCTGCATGCGGCAACTAAAAGATCCTGTATGCCAGAACTAAAAGATCCCGCGTGCCGCAACTAAGACCCAGCACAGCTAAAATAAATAAATAAATATTAAAAAAAAAAAGAGGCTTGCACAGCTGGTCTTCAGTGTCCCTTTCAGAAGCTCAAAGGCAGATCATAGGGCCTAATTCATCTTTTAAAAATTGAGTTATAATTAACATACAATATTATGTTAGTTTCAGGTGTACAACATGTTGATTTGATATTTTTATATGAGATGATCACCACAATAAGTCCAGTTACCATCAATCACCATACAAGTTGTTATAATATTATTGACTATATTCCATACATGTACATTACATCCCTGTGACATTTATTTTATAGCTGGAAGCTTGTACCTTTTATTCCCCTTCACCTATTTCACTCATTCCCCCATGCCCCCTCCATTCTGGCAACCAGCAGTTTGTTCTCTGTATCTCTGAGTCTGTTTCTGTTTTGCTTTGTTTGTTCGTTTGTTTGCTTTTTAGATTCCACATATAAGCGAAATCATACGGTATTTGTTTTTCTCTATCTGGCTTATTTCTGTTAGCATAATACCCTCCAGGTCCATCCATGTTGCCACAGATGGCAAGATTTCATTATTTTTTTATGGCTGAGTAATATTCCACTGTATGTATGTACATCACATCTTCTTTATCCATCCCTCTATTAATGGGTACTTGGGTTGCTTCCATATCTTGGCTATTGTAAATAATGCTGCAGTAAACATAGGAATGCATATATCTTTTCAAATTAGTGTTTTTGTTTTCTTTGAATAAATACCCAGAAGTGGAATTGCTGGATTGTATGTTAGTTCTATTTTTAGTTTTTTGAGGCACCTCCATATTGTTCTCCATAGTGGCTGTATCAATTTACATTCCCACCAACAGTGCAAGAGGGTTCCCTTTTCTCCACACCCTTTCCAGCATTTGTTGTTTGTAGATGTTCTGATGATGCCCATTCTGACCGTGTGAGGTGATACCTCATTGTAGTTTTGATTTGCATTTCTCTAATGATTAGTGATGTTGAGCATCTTTTCATGTGTTTGTTGGCAATCTGTATATCTTCTTTGGAGAAATGTCTATTTAGGTCTTCTGCTCATTTTTGGATTGGGTTGTTTGTTCTCTTGATATTGAGCTGCATGAGCTGCTTGTATATTTTGGAGATTAATCCTTTGCCAGTTGCTTCATTTGCAATTATTTTCTCCCATTCTGAGGGTTGTCTTTTCATCTTTTTTATGGTTTCCTTTGCTGTGCAAAAGCTTTTAAGTTTCATTAGGTCCCATTTGTTTATTTTTGTTTTTATTTCCATTTCTGTGGGAGGTGGGTCAAAAAGGATCTTGCTGTGATTTATGTCATAGAGTGTTCTATGTTTTCCTCTAAGAGTTTTATAGTGTCTGGCTTTACATTTAGGTCTTTAATCCATTTTGAGTTTATTTTTGTGTATGGTGTTAGGGAGTGTTCTAATTTCATTCTTTTACATGTAGCTGTCCAGTTTTCCCAGCACCACTTATTGAAGAGGCTGTCTTTTCTCCATTGTATATTCTTGCCTCCTTTATCAAAGATAAGGTGACCATATGTGTGTGGGTTTATCTCTGGGCTTTCTACCCTGTTCCATTGATCTATATTTCTGTATTTGTGCCAGTACCATATTGTTTTGATTACTATAGCTTTGTAGTATAGTCTGAAGTCCAGGAGCCTGATTCCTCCAGCTCCGTTTTTCTTTCTCAAGATTGTTTTGGCTATTTGGGGTCTTTTATGTTTCCATACAAACTGTGCAATTTTTTGTTCTAGTTCTGTGAAAAATGCCATTGGTAGTTTGATAGGGATTGCATTGAATCTGTAGATTGCTTTGGGTAGTAGAGTTAGTCATTTTCACAATGTTGATTCTTCCCATCCAAGAACATGGTATATCTCTCCATCTGTTTGTATCATCTTTAATTTCTTTCATCAGTGTCTTATAGTTTTCTGCATACAGGTCTTTTGTCTCCTTAGGTAGGTTTATTCCTAGGTATTTTATTCTTTTTGTTGCAATGGTAAATGGGAGTGTTTCCTTAATTTCTCTTTCATATTTTTCATCATTAGTGTATAGGAATGCAAGAGATTTCTGTGCATTAATTTTGTATCCTGCTACTCTACCAAATTCATTGATTAGGTCTAGCAGTTTTCTGGTAGCATCTTTAGAATTCTCTATGTATAGTATCATGTCATCTGCAAATGGTGACAGTTTTACTTCTTCTTTTCTGATTTGGATTCCTTTTATTTCTTTTTCTTCTCTGATTGCTGTGGCTAAAACTTCCAAAACTATGGTGAATAATATTTAGCCTATTATTCTTGATTGTTTGATTCTCAAATATGTTAGGCCAGATTTTAGTGTATTTAAAAGTGTCTGTGTGCATAAGAGTGTGTGTGTGTGTGTGTGTGTGTGAGAGAGAGAGAGAGAGAATATAATATGATTTTTAAATGCTATAAGTATTTGAAGGCAGATGGATGGATCAAGAGACTGAAAAAGGAGCTTTCACCACATAGGTCATTGGTTAACTACCATAAATATTTGAGTCTGTGTCTACTAAACAAACAAAATGTGACTTTAAAAAGAGATTGACAGAGTTATAACATAGATGAACTTTGAAAATATTATGCTAAGTGAAAGGAGCCAGTTACAAAAGACCACATATTGTATGATTCTATTTATCTGAAATGTACAAAAAGGGAAAATCCATAGAGACAGAAAGTAGATTCATTGTTGCTCGGAGCTGGGGTGGGAAGGGGTGGATTTGAAGGAAAATGGGGAGTTACTGCTGATGGGGTTCCCTTTTGGGGCCATGAAAATGTTCTAAAATAAACTGATGGTTGCACAACTCTGTAAATACACTAAAAACCATTGAATTGTACCATTTAAGCAGGTGAATTGTATGGTGTTGTGAATTATATCTCAATAAAGCTGGTATTAAAAAAGAGATTGACACAATTAGGCTGCTTAAGCACAGGAAAACCACACTAGTGAAGATATGGCATGTGACGGCAGGAAACAAGTATAGAAAGGATCTGTATTGCAAGAGACAAACTAAACTCAGAAATCAAAAGGGCCTTGGAAGATGAAGTCATCTACCTCTTGTTCAGCATGATCCCTTGTTTGCCACTGTCATTGCAAGAAGGACAAAGTGCTTCAATTTACCACAAAAGAGATTTCAACATTGCAAAAACATTTGATTTCAACAAATCAAATAAGCCAGAAACAGAAGCTGGATAGCAAAAAAAAAAAAAAAAAAGATATATTTCTTCTCTGATACTTTTAGAAAGGTTTAAGTAATCATGTGACTATACTGGTTTAGGGATTATATCATGCCAATATTTTCATAACTAATTGCAGTCAGAAAGATAATTGGACATTTGGTCTAAATAACCAAGAGTTTCCTTATAAAATGTCACAGAAGGGCTGAGGACAAGAAGTTTCATTTTGAACCAACAAACATCTCTTTGATCATTTAGAACCAAGAATACATCCACTGGTTTGTTTCTTCTTCAATGTCATAGGGTCACCTGAACAAGGGTGTAAATAGAGTGTAAACCTGTCCATTCAGAGAGGATTCCCTTTCACACACTGGCACCATTATAGTAAGATACATCTCATCTAGTGGATGGAATGGAGTAGGCCTAGAAGTAACTAAGCTTAACTAAACTTTAAATTTTTAAAAAATATTTGGGAGTCTTCAGGAAAGTACACCATGTGACATGAGATCAGACTCATACGAATATTCTAAGTCAGGAGTCAAAAACATTGTCTACGAAGGGCCAGATAGTAAATATTTTTGGCACACAGGCCATATAGTCTCTGTTACAACTACTCAACTTGGCTGTTAGAGTACAGAAGCAGCCACAGACAATAAGTAAACAAATGCCTTGGTGATGTGCCAATAAAGCTTTATTTACAAAAACAAGCAGCAACAGGTTGGGCCTGGAGCAGCTTAGTTTGCTGACTCCGTCTGGGTTCCTGTGCTTGCCCCAATATGGACTTGGTATCCGGATGGAGTTGTGTTCTTAAAGGGGTATATTTACGTTAGAATTGGTTCATGACTGAAGATATGAAACAGATTAAGATAGAAATTAGCACCTTTGCACATTACAATCTTAGGTCTTCACAATCTTTAATACCAAGCAACTGATGGATAGCTGTATTCTACTCTCATTTCTTTATCACCATTCAAATTTGAATGTAATCACAATTGCGGAATTCCACGGGGATGGGGGAGAATGACAACTACAGCTACCTCTTACTGAGCTCCTTCTATGTGGCAGGACTTGTACTAGGAACTTTATGTATATTATCTCATTTAAGGTTAATAACTATTCCATGAATGGAAGTGTTATTATCCCCATATTCAAATGAGAAAATAAGGCTTATAGAATTAATTAGTAACTTTTGCCCAAGATCATTTGGCTTGTAATGTAGAAGCTGGAAGGTACAGGAGTGGGGAGGAGATATTCCATCTCATATCTGACTCTACAGCCTGTGAATAGAACCATAGGATCTTACAGGAAACATTCGCTGTACTTTATCCCAAAAAATAAAGCATGGGAATGCAGCTGATGATTTTACCTTTCTTCTCAATTCCATGGAAAATTGGTTAGCCCACTAGTGGTAAATCTCATTGATAAGCAGGCATGTTTATTACACTTATGCCTAATCTAATGTTGACGGTGTATAGTAGCATGTATTTATTTTTATAATTCTACACATGGTGCTTTCTTTCTACCAAATGACGCTGTCACCTTTGAAGAGTAAGTCAGTGGATCCGTGAAATAGAAATTCATGCCAGTGGCAGCAGGAAAAATATAATTCTATCTTCCTCTTAAGCAATATTTTAGGTGATGTCCAGGATTAATAACATAGATATTTTAGGACTCTGAAGACTGGAAATAAAGAGAGTTTTATTTTCAGGCTATATTCTACGGGATATTAAAATATAGGATAATTTCAGTGAAAAGCTTAGTCAAACCAGTTATTTGTTACAAATACAAAACAACAGATTTTCAGTTTATCCTCTAGGCAGGATATAGACAGAGGCCTAATTTATCAAATTTTCCAGAAAATATACTATTATAGCCCAACTTGTCCTACCTGATGAACTCTGAATTACGAGTCACATAAATCGTGTGTCGGAGGGAGGTAGTTTTAAACAAATGAAATATATTTCAAAATAAATGTGTTGATAACAAAACACCCATAGCATATGGCCGACATTTTCTTTAACTTGTTTAATATAGGGTCTCCTGAAGCATCACATTTAAAAACTAAAATAGAGATTGGGATTGACATATATACACTAATATGTATAAAATGGATAACTAATAAGAACTTGCTGTATAAAAAAATAAATAAAATTCAAAAAGTCAAAAAAATAAAAAATAAAATAATTTGATAATGAAAATCATAGAATTTTTGTGTTAGAAGGAACATTATAGACCATCCCCCTCACTTTACTGATTAGTAAAACAGAGGCCCACAGGAGCAAAATGACTTGCCGTAATCTTTTGGTTCTTTCAAAGTCCTTTTATAGTTACCTTACCAGATGGCATTTTCAGGATTATAATCTTCTTTCTATGTAATTCAGTTTTAAGTGTGGATTTGCAAATATGCTAGATAATGATGTGTTCCAGTGACCCTGCCTTAACGCAGGCCATGTAGCAGGATAGAGTCCCTTCCAGCTGTCAGTTTCCTGGAGAAGGGAAGTCAACAATAAGGTACTACCTGAGTGTACCCAAATAGCAGGTAGGGTGTAAGTGGGTCTCCAAAACCTTGCACTTACAGAGCAAAAGTAGGGCCGGGACTGACCAAGATCAGGAACCCTGTCAATCAAAAGAAATGCAAAATCCAAGTTTTAAGGACCCAGTCCAAGATGAGGGCTTGACAAGGAGGCAAGGGGAGGCAAGTGAAGGCAAGGAAAACCTGAATAGCAGCTCAGCATAGAAATGATTTGCTGGTTTTGAGACAGTGCCCCCTACAGGTCACACGATGCAAAGATCCCTTGTTCGGACTACTTTTTTAAGTCGGCTCTCTAATTAATTAGTCTGATTCTAAGAGGCATGAAAGTCACTACATTATTCCTGGGGAAGCTGGAGTAAATTATTCACAACAGGAGGAACAATTCAATGTCTGCAAAGAGGTCACTTGACAGGTCATTCTGTGCCACAATGGAAAGACCTCACCTAGTTTGCCTCCTTAATTCTCATTTCCCCCTTTCCTTATTGTTGAGTATACAAAAGTCCTTCTCTTCTGTTAAAGGAGGGCAAGCCCTTTCTCTTCATCAAATCTGAGAAACAGATTCTAGGCTTATTTATCCTTTCCAGTTTCTTTGTTACCTTGTCTGAAGCAGGTACTGCTCAGTCAAGTACATGACATAATCATTCTGGATCAGTGTAAGTTTCAAGAGCAGAAAACCCACCAAGGAGAGAGGCATAGGTTAACAGATTGTAAAGGGTTGGCAGTACTTCCTTTAAACCCAGATATGAATACCAGCCTCTCCTACCTCCCAGTGACATATGATTATGTGTTAGAGCTCCCCAGATGCACAGAACGGGTGGATGTGCCAGACTAGAAGCAGTCGGCCAGGAGTCTTTCGTCTTTAAAATTTAACTTGGAGGGGCTTCCCTGGTGGCGCAGTGGTTGAGAATCCGCCTGCCAATGCAGGGGACACGGGTTCAAGCCCTGGTCTGGGAGGATCCCACATGCTGCGGAGCAACTAGGCCCGTGAGCCACAACTACTGAGCCTGCGCGTCTGGAGCCTGTGCTCCGCAACAAGAGAGGCCACGATAGTGAGAGGCCCGCGCACCGCGATGAAGAGTGCCCCCCGCTTGCCACAACTGGAGAAAGCCCTCGCACAGAAGCGAAGACCCAACACAGCCAGAAATAGATAAATAAATAAATAAATATTTTAAAAAAAATAAAAAAATAAAAAAATAAAATTTAACTTGGGATATTTAAAATAGTTATAGATATAATTCTTTTTACCAGAAATGATTCAGAACATTAAGGTCTTTTCTCAATCTTACTTTCCGTTTTGAAGTAAATATAAATTTCTCAAAAATGAACCAATACTTCCATTAGTATTTATACCAAACTTTTTTTTTTTTTTTTTTTTTTTTGTGGAGGAAAGAAAATCCTCTGAAGGGTTGGAACAGCTCAGCCTCCAAAGTGCAGGCCAGAAAAGTGGGCTAATTGAATGCTTATCGGTAGTAGTATAATTTTTTCCAAGTGTCTCGTAGAGTTTTTTTTTTAATAAATTTATTTATTTATTTATTTATGGCTGCATTGGGTCTTCGTTGCTGTGTGTGGGCTTTCTCTAGTTGTGGCGAGCGGGGGCTACTCTTTGTTGCAGTGTGTGGGCTTCTCATTGTGGTGGCTTCTCTTGTTGTGGACTACAGGCTCTAGGCGCATGGGTTTCCGTAGTTGTGGCACACGGGCTCAGTAGTTGTGGCTCGCAGGCTTAGTTGCTCCGTGGCATGTGGGATCTTCCGGACCTTCCGGACCAGGGATCGAACCTGTGTCCCCTGTATTGGCAGGCAGATTCTTAACCACTGCGCCACCAGGGAAGTCCCTCATAGAGTTTTATAAATAATTAGAAGTACTGTGTTTTGTGACCACCTAGAAGGGTGGGATAGGGAGGGTGGGAGGAAGGCTCAAGAGGGAGGGGATATGAGGATATATGTATACATGTAGCTGATTCACTTTGTTATACAGCAGAAACTAACACAACATTGTAAAGGAATTATACTCCAATAAAGATGTTTAAAAAAATTGTTTCTAAAAGGGAAATTGATATATAAATTACAAAAATGTGTATGAAAGGATACAGTATTATCTAAATCCAAAAAATGCATAACCATTAGTAGGTTTTTTTTCAATTACTTAAAATTTTAAAATGAAAGTGCCATGCTCAGAGCTAATTTCTGTGTTTTCAGTTATTCCTATTAAAAGTCATTAAATTAATTATAATGCTTTGGTGCTTCATGGAAGCTAAATATTTGCTTAAACATTAACATCTACAATCTTAAAACCAACATCTTAAATCTCAGTACAGGGGACAATTCTTTCCCATGATCACTAAGATAGGTCATTTCAATTACTGCCCTGAAGGCTTAATAGAAATCCTATGAAACCAGTGGCTTGAACCACGCAACAACTTCATCTTTATTGCAAAACACTTTCTTTTGTAACACTTCTTAATATATTTATAGATCATTTAATGAGATTTAATTTTATAAGTAATGAACTTTCAAGGTGTATGCAGAATTTGGCAATGGCTTTTGGAAAATGAAAACATGAAATTATATAAATACAATATAGTTATGATGCAACATGAAGGTTGTCGTTTTTATTTGGTATCCTCATATTTGCTTCAGACAGCTGTTCCCTTCTCCTCGGTTGGGTTCGGGCATATTGTCTGGAAAGCTGGGTGATAAATATTCATGGTGTTTTAACGTAATTGTAAGTAAAAAATGGTTGCATTGAGAATCAATTTTAATTCTTTCTTGGTTTATTTTCCTCCTCAACATTGCGGGGTCATAAGTTTCTAAAAACTTTAAAAAGTTATTATTATACCTGTTCCAGGATCTTCTTGAAAAGGCACAAAAAGGAATTATTTCTCCTTTTCTAAAATTGAATGCAAATGATCAGATATATAAACCTTAACATGCAAATTAGTGAAACATTCCACAGATTGTCTGCTGCCACTTCTCACCCCACCCACGCATTCCCTCATATTCTAGCTAAACCAGCTATTTCATCATTTCCCAAATATGCCTGTATACCTATATAATCCACTTTTGACAGTGGAATAGAAAACATGTGTATTTAAGGAGAGTCAGACCTTGGTTTGAATCTGTCTCTTGCTATCTGTGTGGCTTTGAGAAAGTTATTTAGTCTCTGTCTGCCTTGGTATACTCATAAGAAAATTCAGAGAATTAGCACTTGAGCATAGTGCCAGGTATATAGCATATGGTCAGTTAGTTGTTATTGAATGAAGGATCAAATATAACATACATAAAGTATCGGTACGTAGTACCTCTATCATTTACCCTCTGTTCCTCTGTGAGGTCTGCTTTCATGTTCCTTTTTAACCTAGCAGGTCTCTAACCATCCTTCAATCCTATATCAAATGACGTCTTTGGAGATGACTTCTCCAACCCCTCCAAGGCAGAGCTAATGGTTCTATCTCTGCACTCTCACAACATCTCATACTTAGCTCCCAGAGCGTGGTGCTGTCATTGTTGTCTATGTCTCCAACCAGGTATAGGGAGCTCCTTGAGGGCAGTGATTCCACCTTATTGGGCTTTGTGTCCCTAGTTTCTAAGTCCCAGGTACATAATAGAGCAAATAAATGTTTGATGAAAGATGAAGAAGAGGCTGAGTTGTCTGCCAAAGCTTTTTACTAGAATGTAAGATTGGACTAAACTTCTGAATTCACATATTCCCCACATCCCCACTAGATCATAAAATCTAAGGGAAGGCCCCTTTCTTTGTATTTGCAGCGCTGACACAGTATCTGGCTCAATAAATGTCTGTTGAATTAATGTAGGCAAAATCCGTCTTTAGAGCTCTTTCACCCATTCTTTTCCATTATTTGAGTAACTCTCTTCCCCCACTTCATAGGATCCCTACAATATCTGCCTTTCCTTGTGTGCTCTCAGTCTCTGATTTCTTTCCCTAAGTACCAAAAGATAGGTTTGAATTAGATAAACTCATCACCATTAATGTGTTATTAGCTAACTCCTTGCCATCCCTCCCAATCAGTAAATGTCCTGGCGAATGGTGGTATATCAGGACAGCCTGTTTCAAGGGGTTAGGGGAGGGGAGATTTGGAATGCATAATCCTTTAAATATCTTTCAAATTACACTGTATACAGTGACTACTCAGTGTGTTAATTGGCATGTCTAGCCCTGGACAGAGGTTCGATAAATTAGATATAGTGCATCAACCTCTGAAATCCCTCAGTTCTGAACCTATTCTTTTAAACATGGAGAATTAAACTCACCAAGTCTAATTCCCCACTTTGAGTTTGGGAATGCTCAAGTAGTGACCTCCTGCGGAGCTGGGAGAAAAATCTTGGCTCTAACTCCCTTCCAGATTACCTGAAGTGACCCCCACTTAGTTTTCATTTGCCCAGCAACCAAGAAGGGACCATTTTCCATGCTGATTTTAATATGAAGAAATTTGGGCTCTAGGTGGGTATTCAGCTAGCAAGTAGTGTACCAGAATTATCTCTGTCCCATCAGTCTATCAAGCATGATACAAACAAAATTAATATGGATGCCTAAGATTCTTTGGTATTTTCTCCTGCAAAGTTGGTCTTTGATGAGTCGGGTCAAGTATCCCAGCCTGTGTCATCTTCCTTTTCAGTCTTTTAATTACCAAAACTAACCCCTGTCCAACCATTCAACTGGCAAGGAAGGAAGGACATTTCTCTTATGATTACAATTTAAATATCTTGAAGGAAAGTCTTTTCTGTTAAAAAAAAAAACAACTCAGAAGTGTTAACGGTGTTACGTTGGTCAATTCGGGTACCGGATTGTACAAGCAGAAGTGTTTTGGTCTAAGACTCCTGAATTAGAATATAGTTAGACAAGGATTGTTAGTAAAAATTTCCCTTTGCTTTATCCTGATAACTGTTTTATTTTCCTTCAGACATCTGTTCCCAGAGACTATTGCCTTGAGTCCATATCCCCCTCTTTCAATTAAGGAGACAGATAAGCAGTTGTCTTCAGAATATAAGGTCACTGGCATTCCATAAATGGATTCCAGTGCCTGCTACAGAAACAAGTGGTGAATGTTCTCTGTCACTTGCAAACTATAAATTAATTAAGTGGACAACTTTTCCTTCTTTATGTTATGCTTTCAGAGGGACTTTTGAAATACCATTTGTTGCATTTTCTGATTATAAAAGTAACGTATGGTCATTGTAGAGAACTGATAGTACGGAAAAGTACTAAGAGGAGAATAAAAATCTCAACACCCAGATATAACAGCTGTTAGCATTTTGATGTAGTTATTTACAGCTTTTTAATGTGCATATAAAATATTTTAAAAGAAAATTGGGATCATATTATATATACAATGCTATATCTTGGCTTTTCAAAGTGTCCTTACATCTGAAACATTTTCAAGAACCATTAAGTATTTGAAAACACCAGTTTAAATTGTTATATAACATTTTGTCATATGAATATACCATGGGCTGTTTATTAAAAATAACATGCTTTTATGGTTGGACATTCAGTTTGATTCCAATTTTTCCATCTTAAAAATAATTCTGTAATCTTTGTCTGAATTTCTGATTGTTTCATTAGAGTAGAATCCTACAAAGGAACTTACTGGGTCTAAGTGTGTGATTTTTTTTCAAAAAGCATTCATGATAAGAATTTTAAAAGTATCTTTAAAAAGTTTGTACCAATTTACCCAGCCACTAGCAGTGTTTGAGCATGCCTGTCCTTTTCACTGAACTCTCTCCCAAATAATCATTTAAAAGTTCTTAATTTGATTGACAAAAGTGGTATTTTACAATATTGAGCATCTAAAAAATATATCTATTAGGTTCTTGAACTTGCCTCATGTGTATTTATCTCTTTTCTTGTGCTTTACCCATTTTCCATTTTGATTTTTGTGAGCTTTTTAGTATTTTAAATTGATCATCCCTTTTTAATGTTCGTTGCAAATATTTTTCCCAGTTTGTGGCTTGTCTTGTAAGTTTTCTTATTTAGTAATGGCTTTTGAGCTTCAAGTTTTTCCATTTTTGTGTAGTCCAAATCTATTGATTTTTCCATTTGCAGTTTCTTCCATTGCTTATGTGCTTAAAAATTCCATTCTTATTCAGTAGAGTTTTCGGTTAGTTTTAATTAGTCAGATTTATAATTTTGAAGGCAATGGATTTGTTCTACATGACTGCAAATATAGCTATAGCTGCACTTTGTTCATTTTAAATATTTTATAGACAGATTTGGAAGTGTTAGTTACAAAAGTAGGAGCAGCTGTAATTCCTTTTAAACGACCGTGTATAGAGAGAGTGATTCTTAAGAAGTCTTTTGAAAAAAAGACTTGAAATGTTGACATTTTACTGCGGTGAACAACTGTGTTGATTGAATGTTCCACATTATTCACTTCACATTGTGTAAGAGCTCTGTAACTCAAGGCAACACAACACTCAAACTGAAGAATCCCCCAGCAGTTTTCACTTTGAGGATTATCTGATTGTAGCCTTATTTCAGAATAGTTAAAACAGCATTTCTCAAAGGGTGGTCTTTGGACTCCCTTCCATCATAATCACTTAGAGTAATTGTTAAAATGGAGATTCCTGCGTCCTCCCTTCAAACATACTAAATCACATCCCTTGGGGTTGAGGCCTCAGACGCCACATTCTAACAAGCATCCCGGATGATTCTGGTCCACTGTAAAGTTTGAGGATCTCTGGGCTAAGAGGAAAATTAGAAGTGGACCCCCAGAGGCAAAAAACAAAAAGCAAGCATTTGAGAACTTGAAGTCAAAAATAGATCTGAAATCAGTATATCGGCCAATGGGCAGAAAAGGATAGTCAGAATGCAACAGGGCAGAGATGAAAGAGCACTGGCCAGAAAATCAGAAAAAGGAGCTCTGCTACTTAATATCCTTGTGTCCCAGGGCGAGTCAAAACTCTTCAGGCTTCTTATCCTTAAAATGAGGATAAGAAATGCACGTACCCAAGCATACAGGATTGTGAGGACCGGGTGAAATAAACAAATGTAACAATGCTTTGTAAAGTTCATAGGTTTTATTGTTTATGATAGACTCAGAGGAAGTGCTGGTGGTGGTCAGCATCTGGAAGATGTGGCACTGGGTACCAGTGATTCATTAGAGTCATTAGAGTGCAAGGTCAAGAAATCCAGTCCCTGGAAGGACTTGAAGTTGGGGGCAGGGATGTGAGGGGAGAGAGAAGGCAGGACAACATTTGAAGGGCTATAGTAGGAGTGCAAGTTATTGGCAGACCTACATCAGAGAAGGAACAAAGCCTTCAGTGGCTCTTTCAGTGGTCACAGTCTCACCGAGTGATGTGAATAATAGCCACCAAGTTCTTTTATCAGGCTTCACACCACCCCGCAACCCCATTTAGAATCAGGATTGGGCCAGGGTATGAGGTGAGGGCACCCCTGTAAGAGGTGACTAAGTTAAACTGTTCTGTAAATTAGAGGATTGAGGGCTACATGGGTTGAGGGGAGGTGAAAGGAGCCCAAGTATGTACTTTTTCTGTTGTTGCAACCTCAGGAAATGGGACATTTGCTTTCTGAACAATCTAATTTCCCTTTTGACTTCTCTCCTCTGAAGGACTTTATTCACTTTTATTTATTGCAAAATTAAATATATTCCAGTGTTATTAAAATCTCAGGGGGTAACAAATAGACTATATAGCAGTCAATATAGATATACATAGTTATTTGAACCCTCCCGATGCAAACTCTATTCATTAAGTATAGTGGAAAGAGCATGGGCTTCCGCCTTTCAGGAATCACCTGAATTACCCCTGAGGTTTCCAGAATTCCCTCTCAATTCCTTACTATCTGTGCGATCTTGAATATGATTGTATATGAGCCACCGTTTTTTAAATCTGGAAAATGGAGATTAAAATGTCTATTTGAATAGTTATTTGAGGATTAAATCAGATATCCTGGTAAAGGAAACTGGTACAATGACTGGTACATAGTAAGTACCTGGTATCCTTGTTTAATTGATTAATCAAATTTCAACAATTCTTATCTGATTTTCTAATAGAGTACCTAAACTCATTCCTTTAGCCCTGATCCTATGGGATCCACAATTCTTCCTCCCCAGTTTTGGCCGTTTTTGCTTGGTCCATCTTTTCTCTTACTCTTTTATGTTTTCTCCCTCCCTCCCACGTTAATTTCTAAGGAATCCAAGTTCTTGTGTTCTGGAATCTAGGACCACTTCTCTCTAGATGAAAAATTCTCTCCCTAGCCTCCTGAATATTGAATATATTTCCCTGATTTTCCACTCAGAGGAAACTAGCCGCCCACTTTTTTCGTGGCCACTTGCTTATTTTGCGTGATTTATCCTGCTATTGTATCAAAGATTTTAAAAAAAGTCTCCCCTCCCCTTATGCCAGAATAACTTTTCTAGCCCTTCAGTGTTTGGCCACATTCAAGTCTTCCTACAGATATGCAAAAACATGCTGACCTAAAACCCAACTAATTATGGATGAGATCCCAACCAGGCTGGAGTTTTCACCGCTTAGCTTTCAGAGGATAAAGAGGCCTGTTTTAAGACTCTAGACTACACTGTACTCACAGTCAATACTAACTTCAGCTAAACCTCTCTACTTACCCACAGGGGCCCAGGAGTCTAGTTGCTGAGTGTTACTTACATTTTAGACTGTCAGTGAGAAAAATGCCAAAATCTTTCTCCCCTTTCTTTCTGCATCCAAGAAGTTTCGGATAACAGAACTGCAAAGTCTTTTATTTTGAGTTAATAAAAGGGAAGAAACTCCTTTCTGAGATGTTTGCTTGGAAGTCCCACACATCTGGGTATGATCATTCTATAGCTGTAGTTAGTACAAAATAAAAACAGTCCACACATTCATTCATTCAACAAATATTTATCAAGAATTTACAATATGCAATGTAAAGTTCTGGATGAGGGGATTAAGATGAGCAAACATGGGCCCTGCTGAGATCTCACAGAGTTTATCATTGAATAGGGGAGATAAGCCACAAAAAACTACAATACACAGCATAAAGGGATAAACGCTGTACAAATGAAAGAGAATGTATCTTCAGAGAAGGGAGAGGTTCCTCCAGGCTGAAAACCTCATGTGATTAGTTTCCCTCAGTGACTGACCAAATGATAGGACAGTCTCATGAAACCAAATTCAGCAAGACTTAAAATATTTCAACTTAATATAAGGAAAAAATGAAATTCAATTGTCTCAACAATGAGCATAGTGTCATTGGATGAGGGCAGCCTGTGGGCACCAGAAGACCCTGACAATTGCAGTGCTCCATCTGTAAAGCTGTCTTTCTTTTCCTCAGGTTGTGGAAATCAGATAAAACAGTCTTCAAAAAGAGCAAAGTGGAGAATTTCCAGTTTTGCCCTTTAATAAATGGTGTGTTGGCACTGAATAGAATGAAAATAATGATAGGTCTTTTGCCACCAAAGCATAATGACCCTTGTGGCCTTTCTCCTCACTCTGTACCCTGTACTTTAGATGGTAAACAGCAATTTGAGTGGCGATATCAAAAAAGATTTTAACCCTCTGTTGCTCAGCAAGCATGAAGCAGACACAGAGGCCACATTGTACGCACTGAGCCAGGACTAATAGCAAAGGGGTGTTCCTGGGTTTTCCCCCTTCCTCCAGCTCATTGAAACAGAAAGGACGGTATTGATACAGGGTCCTGACTGAGAAGGCAGAGGATCCATGGATGGTCAGAAAACTTATAAACCTAAAACTTACTCTTACATTGATGTTGACACTGCGTAGGAACTTAAAATCTAAATTCTGTAGATGAAATTATTACCATCCTAAACCGTTAGAAAAGTAATGGAACAGTTAGATTTCAAAGTTTTTTTTTACAGTTAAAGAAAAAACACTTTTTTTTCCCCCCACATAGCAGTGTAAGAACTCTTTGACTGTTCTTTTTTTTTCCAGTCATTTAGCAAATATTTATTGAATACCATTGACTGGGGTATTAAACCAAGCTTCTTCAAAACTACAATGTCCTATGAGAATGCAGAGAATTATCAAAAGCACTGAATAAATAGTTGATATTCTGTACAGTCATTATCAACTCAAGTATGCTGAAGAATAACTTTTTTGGACGACATTTTTATTGAGATAGAATTGACATAGAATATCATATTGGTTTCAGGTGTACAACGTAATGATTTGATATTTTCATTGTTCTTTAAAGAATGCTAAATTAGAAAACCTGACTGAATTTTAAACGCCGCAGATGTGATAAAGTAGCACCTTAATAGGGTTGCCAGATTTAGCAAATAAAATTATAGGGTGCCCAGTTAAATTTGAATCTGAGGTAACAAAATAATTCTTTAGTATAACTATGACCCACACAATACCTGGCAACTCTAACCTTAGAGGCGTTGCTTGATTATATAATATTCCAGTGGGCTGGTTAATTTTTAGGAGGCCTGTTTGCTTTTAGTCTCCGGCTTTTCATCTTTCCCCATTCCTGCATGTCTCCACAGCATACAAGATATATTTGAATGACTAGAAAGATCTTCAGTGAAGAAGACTATTCATTTCATAAATGAATTATTTTAAAGCCCTGCATCCCTCTGCAAAAAAAAGTGAACAAAAAGCCCCCTTTTGGTTCCCTTTTTGTGCTGTCCCAGTTGCTCTTCACTGGTTGATCTGGGTTGAACCATCCAGATATGTGTCTCAACTTTAAGTGCCTTAACTCTACTCTTCTTGATATGAAGTCTCAACCAGAATGAGGTGGGGATGGGGCGGGGGAGGGAGGAGGCTAGGAGCCGAGTCAAAAAAGTAGAAATATTTTAAATGAGAATTTGGAGAGCGCCCAAAATGCATATGTAGTGAGCCAGAATGTAGACCACATTTGGAATTTTTCTTTAATTAAAGCATCTCACCTCCCCAACTAAAACTCAGATGGTTTACCTGTTCTGATCATTTCAATGAACATTCAATTCACACTTCTATAGGAAGGTTAAAAAACATCTGAAAAGTTGATGGTTCCGCATTTAGTTCTTAACAAATTACAAGGAAAAATACACCCTCTTGACATTTGAATACCTTGATGTCGGCTTCCAGGATTACTTACTCCTTATCTCAAAAAACAGATTGGTTCCCTCCACCTCAGGCTATTTCTGAAGACAGATTCTAAGTATGACAAATAGTACAAAGGAATCTTAGTAACATGGGCTGTTCCCTAAGTATAACAATTTTGAGAGGGGCATCAAATTATGCAAACAAAAACTTGTAAGAAAGAAATATTACAGATTTTCAGTTGTTAATTTACTGTATCATAAGAAAACCTTCTTATGAAACCCTGAGACAGCTTATCAAAGTTTTAACTATATTATGACAGATAACCTTCATGATGAAATAACCTTAAATATCATATTCAAATTTTTTAATTATTGCTTTTCAAACATTTCTTATAAATCTTTAATCTTTTAATTTTAAAATGTGATTTACATACTCCTGTCTTTTGTTTATATGTTTTTTTAAAACATACAGTATGTTTGTATACTATACTTACTTGAAACCTCATGAGTTACTGAGTTATGTAGGTAATATTACTTTATTTTACTGATGAAAAATCTTGAGATTTAGAGAGGTTAAGTGTTTTGCAGAAGGACACACAGCGATAAGTACCTGAGCTGCCTCTAGAAACGAGTTAGAACTCTATTTAGGCAATTTTACATATACTGTCTGCCCTCTCAGGAATCTTTTAATGGAAAAATGTTGATGTGCTTCTGTTTATGATATTATTAAATCTTTTGTTCAGCCCCCAAAACACTCCACAGGCTTAAAAAGGTATCATGTCCTCAAGATGCAAAAGCACAACTTCAGATCAAGCTTCAAGGTTGATTAAAATATATTTTTCTGTATGTGACTTTATACCATATACATTATACAGTATGTCTTTTGTCCAAGGGAGCTTCACTTATAATAACTAAATTTAAATAGATGCCTACATGCAGATAAAAAGATATTTTAAGGGTAATTTTAAAATTTCCCACACTATGAAATATATATAGGGCTTCCCTGGTGGCGCAGTGGTTGAGAATCTGCCTGCCAATGCAGGGGACACGGGTTCAAGCCCTGGTCTGGGAAGATCCCACATGCCGCGGAGCAACTAGGCCCGTGAGCCACAACTACTGAGCCTGCGCGTCTGGAGCCTGTGCTCCCAACAAGAGAGGCCGCGATAGTGAGAGGCCCACGCACTGCGATGAAGAGTGGTCCCCGCTTGCCACAACTAGAGAAAGCCCTCGCACAGAAACGAAGACCCAACACAGCCAAAAAAAAATAATAATAATTAATTAATTAATTAATTAAAAAGAAATATATATATATTTGACAATAATACTGGCATTTAAATAAGTATGTACTGTAAAACTACAGTAACTACAGATTCTAATAACATAAAATACATGATAAATTAGTTACAGGCTAGCCCTAAGTATATAGTTTCACTATCATTTAAAAAAATTTGCCAAGCAAATTAAATCAGGTCCACAATCCTTAACACAGGTACTCTGAGAACTTTTCAAGCAGGTACACACACACATGCACACACACACATATATACATAGATTATATATTAATATGCTGATTATAAAACATTCTTTTTAATAAAGAATGTCTTGACAGAGCCTTGCAATGAAAACTTTATTAGCTTAGTTTAACTTAATGTACATTCTTAAACATAAAAACCTCATATTTTAACATACTGGAAGTTCTAACCAGAACAATTGAGCAACAAAAGGAAATAAAAGGCATCTAATTTAGAAAGAAAGAAGTAAAGATATCTCTGTTTGCAGATGAAGTGATCATATATGTAGAAAATCCTGAAAGAATCCACAAAAAATTACAGCTAATAAATGAATTCAGCAAACTTACAGGATATAAGATCAACATGCCAAAATTAGTTGTATTTCTATACACTAGCAATAAACAATCCAAAAAGGAAATTAAGAAAACAATTCCATTTATAATAGCATCAAAATGAATAAAATACTTAGGAATAAATTTAACCAAGGAGGTGAAAGACTTGTACATAGAAAACTATAAAACATTTCTGAAAGACATTGAAGAAGCTCTAAATAAGTGAAAAGACAGCCTATGTTCATAGTTTGGAACACAATATTGTTAAGATGGCAGTTCTCTCCAAAATGATCTACAGATTCCATGCAATCCCTACCAAAATCTCAATGGCCTTTTTCCGGATATGTAAAAAGCAATTTTCAAATTCATATGAATTTGCAAGGGGTTCTAAATAGCCAAAACAATCTTGAAAAAGAACAATGTTGAAGGACTCACACTTCCAGATTTTAAAACATTACAAAGCTACATTAATCAAAAGACATAAGGGTAGACATATAGATCAATGGCAGAGAATACAGGGTCCAGAAATAAACCCTCACATTTATGATCAACTGATTTTTCCCCAAGAACATTCAATGGAGAAAGAATAGTCCTTTGAACAAATGGTGCTGGGGTAACTAGATATCCACATGTAAAACAATGAAATTGGACGCTTACCTCACATATATTAAAAAATCACCTAAAAATGGATCAAAGATCTATACATATAAGATAAAACTATAGAACTTTTAGAAGAAAACAAATAAGCCACATCTTCATGATTTTGGATTTGGCAATGCCTTCTTAAATATGACACCAAAAGCACAAGAAACAAAAGAAAAAGTATATAAATTGGACTTCATCAAAGCTAAAATCTTTCGTGCATCAAAGAGCATTATTAAGAGAGTGAAAAGACAAGCCACCGAATGGGAGGAAATATTTGCAATCACATTTCTGATAAGGGTCCAGTATTCAGAAATTTTAAAGACCTCTTACAACTCAACAACGAAAAGGTTCATTTCTTATAAAACTCTCAAAATACTAGAAGTAGAAACCTTTCTCAATTTGAAAACGTTCTCATCTATGAAAACTCTGCAGATAACATCACACTTAATGGTAAAGAACTGAATGCTTTACTCTTAAGATCAGGAACAAGAGGAGGAGGTTTGCTCTTTCCACTTCTATTCAACATTGTACTGGATGTTCTAGTAAGTGTAATACAGCAAGAAATAAAAGGCATTTGGATTGGGAGGAAAGAAGTAAGACTGTCTTTATTCACGCACAACATGATCATCTATATAGAAGATCTTAAATCTACAAAAAAAGCTACTAGATATAAAAAAATGAGTTAACAAGGTTTCAGGATACAATATAAAAATAGAAACATTGATGTTTTTTCTATATACTAGAAACTAGCAATTGGAAATTGTATTTAAATAAAACAATACCATTGACAAGAGCATAAAAAGACATGAAATACATAGGTGTAAATCTAAAAATAGCTGTAAAAGACTAGTATACTGAAAACTACAAAACACTACTGAGAGAAGTTAAAGAAATTATAAATAGAGGGCTTCCCTGGTGGCGCAGTGGTTAAGAATCCGCCTACCAATGCAGGGGACATGGGTTCGAGCCCTGGTCCGGGAAGATCCCGCATGCCACGGAGCAACTAAGCCGTGCGCCACAACTACTGAGCCTGCACTCTAGAGCCCGCATGCCACAACTACTGAAGCCCGTGCGCCTAGAGCCCATGCTCTGCAGCAAGAGAAGCCACCACAATGAGAAGCCTGTGTATGGCAATGAAGAGTAGCCCCAGCTCACTGCAACTAAAAGAAAGCCCGCGTGCAGCAAAGGGGACCCAACACAGCCAAAATAAATAAATAAATAAATAAATTTAAAAAAATTATAAATGGAGAGATATATGATGTTCATTGATCAGAAGACTCATTTTTGTCATTTTGCCAATTTTCTACAAATTGTTGTATAGATCCATATATTCTCAAATTCATCTAGAAATACAAAGGATCTAGACTAGCTAAAACAACTTTGAAAAAAAAGTACAAAGTTGGAGGAGTAAGAGTATCTGTTTTCAAAACTCATTATAAATCTACAGTAATCAAAATGTTATGGTACTAGTGTCTTTACACTAGTTTATCTTTATAAACATGTAGATCAGTGGAGCAGAATAGAGAGTTCAGAAATAAGCCCCCACATATATAGACTGCTGATGTTCAACAATGGATCAAATGCAATTCAATGGAGAAAGAATAGTCTTTTCCACCAATTTTGCTGGAACAAACATCTATACACAAAAACATTAATGCAGGTCCACACCTTTGTTATAAAAGAAAATTTACCCACAGTGGGTCATAGACCTAAATGTAGAATCTCAATATATAAAACCTCTAGAAGAAAATATAGGAGAAAATTTTTGCATCCTTGGATTAGGCAAAGATTTCTTAGATATGACACCAGAAGTACAATCCATAAAAGCCAAAAGTTGATAAAATGGGCTTCATCAAAATTTTTAAATTCTGCTCTTTGAAAGACACTGTTAAAAGAATGTAAAGACAAGCCACTGACTGGGTGAAAATTTTGTATGTAGGTGATAAAGACTTGCATGCAGAATAACAAACAACCCAATTTAAATGTGAGTAAGATTTGAGTAGACACTTCACCAAAGAAAATATGTGAATGGCAAATAGACACATGAAAATATACTCATCATTAGTCATCGAAGAAATGAAAATTAAAAGCAAAATAAGGTACCACCACACATTGATGGGCATACCTCACTTTACTGTGCTTCGTTTTATTGCACTTTGTAGATATTGCTCTTTTTACAAATTGAAGGTTTGCGGTAACCCTGCCTCTAGCAAGTCTACCAGCGCCATTTTTCCAATAGTATTTGCTCACTTCATGTCTCTGTGTCTCATTTTGGTAAGTCTTAAAATATTTCAAATTTGCTTATTATCATATTTGCTATGGTGATCTGTGATCAGTGATCTTTGATGTTATTACTGTAATTTTTGGGGGGCACCACAAACCGTGCCCATATAAGATGGTGAACTTAATCAATAAAGGTTTTGTGTGTTCTGACTGCTCCACCGACCAGATGTTCCCCCATCTCTCTCCCTCTTCTTGGGCCTCCTCATTCCCTCAAACACCACAGTATTGAAGCTAGGCCAATGAACAGCCCTACAGTGGCCTCTAAGCGTTCAAGTGAAAGAGTCAATCAAAACAATAAGGTCCTACTGTATAGCACAGAGAACTATATTCAGTATCCTATGATAAACCATAATGGAAAAGAATATTAAAAAATGAATGTATATATATATGTATAACAGAATCACTTTGCTGTACAGCAGAAACACATTGTAAATCAACTGTACTTCAATAAAAAAAGAGCAAACTTTCATTTAATCCTTTTTTTTTAAGAAATTTCCACAGCCACCCCAATCTTCAGCAGCTACCATCCTGATCAGTCAGCAGCCATCAACGTGAGGCAAGACCCTCCCCCAGCAAAAATATTAGGACTCACTGAAGGCTCAGATGATGGTTAGCATATTTTTGCAATAAAGTATTTTAATTGAGTTTTGTATATATACATATTTTAAGACATAATGCTGTTGCAGACTTAGTAAACTATAGTATAGTGTAAACATAACTTTTATATGCACTGGGAAACCAAAAAATTCATGTGACTTATTATGATATTCACTTTATTGTTGTAGTCTGGAACTGAACCCTCAATATCTCTGAGGTATGCCTGTATTAGAATGGCTAACATGAAAATGACTGACCATGCTAAGTGTTGGCGAGGATGTGGAGGAACCAGAACACTCATATACTGCTTGTAGGAATGTAAAATGTACAGCCACTTTGGAAACCAGTTTGGCAGCTTCTTAAAATGTTAAACATACACTTAACATATGATATACCTATTCAACTCCTAAGCAATTATTTAAGAAAAATTAAAGCATATGTCCATGCAAATTCTTTTACACAAATGTTCATAGTATTTTTATTTGTAGAACAGCGCCAAACAGGAAACACCCCAAATATCCTTCAACAAGTGAAGGGATAAACAAAGTGATATATCTATACAGTGGAATACTACTCAGTACTAAAAAGAAATTAACTTTTGATACATGCAAAAACTTGAATGAAACTCGAAATAATTATGCTGAGTGAAATAAGCTAGCTAAAAAAAGAGTTCAGACTGTATGATTCCATGTTTATATAAAATATTAGAATATGCAAATGAGTCTGCAGTGAACAAAAGCAGACCAGTGGTTGCCTGGGAATGCGGAAGGTAGGGATTGAGTGTGAAGAAAGGATTACAAAGGGGCGCCAAGGGAACTTTTCGGGGGTGGTATATTTGTCCACTATGTTGATTGTGGTGATGAGTTCATGTGTGTACGCATGTGTCAGAACTTACCCATTGTACAATTTAATTATATTCAGTTTATGGAATGTCAAATTATATCCTAATAAAGCTGTTAAAAATTAAATATTAGCTTATAATATTTTTTTCCTGAAAAGCTTTCATAGTGAATGTCATATAAGTGTCTTGCTGGCATTTCTATGTTAACTTAGAGCCAAATGACAGGCCTCCTCTGAATGAACACATTGTACTTTCCTGAATTATCATCTCATCTTAAAAATGAGAGCAGAATGGCCTAGCAACTGTTCTGAAAAACTGGAATAATTGAGGCCAAGAAAACAGTGTTATCAGATAGAAGTGATTTTACTTAGCTGGCAAAAGAAGTTAAATATTGTCTGAAATGAAAGATGGAGAGATACACCGTGTTCATTGTTCGGAAGACACAGTGTTGCCGATGACGTCAATTCTTCCAAATAATATAAGGTGGCTAGCACAGAGAGGGGCATCTACCAGGTGGTCAGTGAATCGTTACTCTTGTTATCACTTTAAAATAAGAAAGTTCTGTGAAACAGAAATCATTATGGACTTTTGGTGGTAACCAATTAAAACTTGAGACAGTCTCTTGAAGTCACTGGAGACCTAGTTGTATTCCCACTGTGCCAGCATTTACTTTTGTAACATCAGGCACATCGTTTCACCTCTCTAGGCTTGAGTTCCTCTCTTATGAAATCAGGTGGTTAATCTATATACATTCTTTTTAAAAAATACTCTTTTCCATTATGGTTTATCATAGGATACTAAATATAGTTCTCTGTGCTATACAGTAGGATCTTGTTGTTGATCCATTCCATATACAATAGCTTACATCTGCTAACCCCAACCTCCCACTCCATCCCTCCCCAAACCCCTCCCCCTTGGCAACCACCAGTCTGTTCTCTATGTCCATGTGTCTCTTTCTGTTTCGTAGATAGGTTCATTTGTGTCATATTTTAGGTTCCACATATAAGTGATATCATATGCTATTTGTCTTTCTCTGTCTGGCTTACTTAGTATGATAATCTCTAGATTCACCCATGTTGCTGCAAATGGCATTATTTCATTCTTTTTTATGGCTGAGTAATATTCCATTATATATACCACATCTTCTTTATCCATTCATCTATCGATGGACATTTACGTTGCTTCCATGTCTTGGCTGTTGTGAATAGTGCTGCTATGAACATAGGGGTGCATGTATCTTTTTGAATTATAGTTTTGTGTGGATACATGCCCAGGAGTGGGATTGTTGGATCATATGGTAATTCTATTTTTAGTTTTCTGAGGAACCTCCATACTGTTTTCCACAGTGGCTGCACCAACTTACATTTCCAATCAGGTGGTTAATAGATGCTTACTCCTGTCCCGCTTCTAATACTTATTATCTAAGACATAGTGAGTTTAACACCAAATTTATTATCATCAACAATTTTAAGACACCGCCTCACTGCTGCACCTTGAGCATTGGCGAGCAGAGTAAAATGCTTTATAAATGCAGGCGAGAGTGAGCTTTTTGCCTGGCTCATTTCAGATAATTGCGTTACTTATCAATTGGCATTAAAGATCCATCCACAGTGTGCTAGGAATATAAAAAAAAATTAAATAAAATCCCAAGAATTTTGTACTTTCCCAAATCAGATGATTAGGAACAAGCAAACAACAAGGTTTTTTTATGGTCTTATGATTTAGACTTTCAAGGCATTCACAGGGCAGACTACAAATAATTACAAAGGCCTTAAAGTAGCATTTTTTAAAAAAAGTACCAGCAGTTTTGTTCTTACGCTATATATTTGGGCCCTGTTTGGAGGACACATAAAGCTTTATACTCAACCAAGTAGATAGCCAAGTTGTCAGGTTACACGCCTTACCAACAATGTTATTTTTATTTCCCTGCTATGTTTTCTTTAGCACATTCAGATGTTATAGTCACTTTCTTTGAAAAAATTTTTTCCAAAGAACTAAAAGTGATGTATGCATTGTTCTATATAGAATACGAACCTTAGAATTGGTGATGTGCTACACAATTGTCTTTTTTTTCCTTCTTTAGAATCAGCCTCTTTTCCTACTCGCTGATACCAGTTCATTTGTTCCATTCACCTACTCATATCCAGTAGTAAAGTTTGGTTTATATTTATTAGTTTGCTAAGTGACTGCTAAGTGATTTCATATTCATAGACATCTATAGATAGGGAGATTGTCCTTCTATCTGTATTCTGAGAGTTCAAAGCCTTTTGAACAGTTCAAGCTTCAAGAAATATGAAATGTCTTGCTTCATTTGCATGTTTTTCAGGATTTGAATATTTCACTAAAGTTGAAAGCCTTGGTCTCTGCAGAGTTTTTCAATGGGTAACAAACTTCATTTTATATAGTATATATTTTTTCTTCTTTACAGTTTCTACAGTGGCACATTTAAACTATGAGCCAAGGTTGTTTCTGCATTCCAATTTGATAATGAGCCTTCACCGTGTATCATTTCATTCCATTAAAAGAGAAAAAAAAATACTTACTTGCAAAGCAAATGGCTCATAAAGTAATCTGAGTGATGGAGAAAGAACAGCTCCCAGCATGAAATGAAAATATCTTTCACCAAGAATGAGGTAGAATTCTAGAAGTCCTCCAGCTGTAGCTGCTTTCAACAGTTGACGATCTTAGATAAAATTCTCCTTGGGTCCCTTGTACTGTCTTTGACTACTAATGTTTTAGAGCCTGAAACATGATTAATTACCTTCAACCTCATAAAATTCTTTACAAATTTACCTTATAAACTTTTAGATATTTTTTTCAAATAAAAAATTTCCTAAATATACCATTTGTTTTGTGATGTCAAGATTGGCCAGGGGATCCTAACAAATAATAAAGCAGTTTAGCATGAAATAAGGAGCCAGACTTTGGTTCTAATAGCAGCTTCATTGCACAATTACTATGTAGTATTGGAAAAGTCCATTCACCTTTCTCATCAGAGTTATTGTGAGGGTTAAGTGCAAATATATGTGAAAGACCCTTTAAACTATAAAGCACTATACAAATATGAAGTGTTTTCTCCAAAAAGCCACCCAAATTAACGTTCCCAACAACTTATCTCCATTCAAATTGGTTTTTCAAATTACATCTATATTTCCACCTTTCCAATCTCCTCACTTCTCCATCTTTTCAAGCATGTTTTAACATGATGAGTTCTAACCTGTTGCATCCTAGGAAAGGGAGCCAAAAGTCTTTATAGCTTGTTCCCTGAAGACAGCTGCCCAAATGTTGCTTTGGCTAAAATAATCAGAAAAAGTTGAATATCGTTAAGAAAAATAGGAGAAAATAACCAGTAAGTAGTCATCCTACTTTTTCATAAATCCTTGGGGTGTCTGCACCTGGGCCGTTTTTTTTTTGTAGTCCTGGTTTGTGTACAAGACAGGAATAATAGTGTTGGAGTAGATGCAGAGAAAAGCAACTCAAATGATGAAGAGGATTACAGAAAGCAAGGCAGGTGGGGGGATAGGGATAAGGCTACATATATAGTCGGGTTCTCCATATCCATGGGTTCTGCATCCTCAGATTCAACCAACCACGGATCAAAAATATGCAAAAAAAATGCCAGAAAGTTCCAAAAGGCAAAACTTGAATTTGCCAGACACATGCAACTACTTACAGAGAATGTACATTGTATTTACAGCTATATACATAGCACTGACATTATATTAGGTATTATAACTAATCTAGAGATGATTTAAAGTATACGGGAGGATGTGCCTAGGTTATATGCAAATACTACGCCATTTTATATAAGGAACTTCAGCATCCATGGATTTTGGTATCCACAGGGGTTGTGGAACCAATCCCCCTTGGATACCAAGGGACAACTGTATATAAAATGACAACTCTTCTTAATGAAACTGGGTAAGGGTAAGTATCATCAGAGAGCCATGTGGCTGGTAGTCTTTGTTACTGATGTCTTGCCAGAGTATGCGAGCTAAACAGATTCTCCTCCAAATGGCCTCGGCCTTGGGGCTGAAGTTTTGCTCTTCCATTTTCTCTATGTTCTTTCAGTTGAAACTTCCTTAGTCCAATACATCATCACTTAGAAGGAGCTTCTCATTACAGTATGGGGAATGTCAGGATGTCCTTATAGTCTGCCAAAGGCCAGGTGAACAGTCTTATTTAATGAGTTTGAAAGCTGGTTCATAAAGGTTCTGGTTTGAATCCCCCTCCAGGCCAATTGACTTACTCTTTAGGTTCCATGTGTCTCAACCAAATTGTGTACATCAGAATCACCTAGGGGAACTGTGGTGCTATAAATCATTCAGCACTTGATTTACCTATTGTGTAAATTCATAATGTCATATGTGTGTTTCTTCAATATAGAACATAACTAAACAATGAAAATGCATTGGTAAATAGAAAACTGCTTTTAGTTTTATGTTGTATTTGTTTCTCAAATAGAAAGGCATGCAACGTTGAACATGCTCAGAAGCCAAGGTTGGCTTTAGTTAGTTGCCAAGAGCAGAGGCAAATAATCACTTACATAAGCATCTCCATTAGGCCAGGCCAAGTCCTGTTCTTTACAGTTCAGTTTCT
Organism: Balaenoptera acutorostrata; assembly: GCF_949987535.1. Classification (NCBI taxonomy): domain Eukaryota; kingdom Metazoa; phylum Chordata; class Mammalia; order Artiodactyla; family Balaenopteridae; genus Balaenoptera; species Balaenoptera acutorostrata. The sequence goes on along the minus strand of NC_080085.1, from coordinate 101,285,957 downwards.
ATGGCTCTCTACTTACACCATCTACCTTAGTTAGACCATTTTCACAGTAACCTTATCAGCCTGTCCTGAAGGAGGCTTGGGATAGGCAGAAGTTGAAGTAAAATGTGGGCCCCAACAAGTTATATAATTTATAGACTATTAGCTTGCAATACCCTTGTAATGCAACGTACCAATCCTACTTCTTCAGGTTTCTAACAAAGCACCTAGCTGAGCTAGAGGACTCTGCTACACAAAACTATCTCTTACTTAAAGAATAGCACCTCAGTGTCATTTTACTGTTTAATAAAAACTTATTTTCACCACTTTTAGTTATAATTCAAAGAAGGAAGCTTCAATCTCTTCCTCGTTTGGTCTTTTTATTTAGGGTATTTTATTTTTTATTAAAAAAAATTTTTATTGGAGTATAGTTGATTTACAATGTTGTATTCGTTTCATGTGTACAGCAAAGTGCATCAGTTATACGTATACATCATTTGGTCTTAAAACTGGTCATATTGTTTCTGTCGTTTGGCCCTTTACATTCTATATGCTGCAGCCAGAGTGACCCTTTTAATGAGTTATTCTTTTGCTCAAAAATCTCCAGCAGCTAATACTCACAGTAAAAGACCAGGTGCTTACATTATCCAATAAGGCCCCATAGGAAGGCTCTGCATCTCCCTCCCTTATTCCTCTCCTACCAGTTCCACTGGGCTTCAGCCACATTGACCTCCTTGCTTTTCCTAGACAAAGCTGGGCTTTTACATAGATGTTCTCTTTGCTGGAATACTTTTACACCAGATAGAAGCATGACCCTTTTCCTCGCCTATTTAAGGTCTCTGCTCAAATGTCACTGTCAGTGAGGCATTCTCTGGGTACTCTAAGTTTCTCCCGTCCACGTTTCCTATCTTCCTTCCTTGCTTCATTTTTCTCCATAGCACTAATCAAGTGATATACTGTATGCTTTCCTGATTGATTTGTACACCCTGTGTATCCCTGTTCCCCAACTGAAATGTAAATTCCTTGGGGATAGGAGCTTTTCTCTGTACCTTGAATGGTGCCTCTTGAACAGTGTGTGGCACATATTAGGAGCTCAATAATTTTTATTCGAATTAAGGAATTAAAACTTCTTTCTCAGCAGCCATCTGCCTAACTCTCAAACTTTTACCTTCCTGTGGAATCCTTCTGGCACCTCCTTATCAAATATTTCTTCTCAAAGACCTATCTGCCTGAATGTGTTTTCCTAAGTGGCAATCCCTTACTTCCGTTACTGTACAACTTTCAGGCACCTCTTGCAGCCCATTCCAGTAGCACCCAGTTAAATATTGCATGGAACATACTTATACTAAGAATTATTTGTTGTATTTCTGAAATTCTGATTTACTGAGGCAGTATGTATTTTATCTGGCAACCCTACCTATGATGGACATAGATATTGTTGAAAGGGCATTTTCAGCTTGATTATTTTCTAGAAAAACTGTATGTAAAAGGAATAGATTATCAGATTCTACAAATAAGATACACCTGGACTATTTCACTGTATTCAAAAATACCAGAAATAGGGAGTACTCCCTTGAAATTTAAGGAAGTGATTTTGAATTTTAAAAAATTGAAATGCTTAATGCAGTAATAAACATATGGAATTTATTACCTCCAGGAAAAGATCCAGCCAGAACATTTTTGAAAAAAATGTTTTAAAAGTTCTAGAAATATTCATGTATTAAAATGTAAATCAAATAAAGATGATAAAACACCTTCTGTATTTTGGGCACTCATGATCCAGACTTGAGGGCACTGTCCCAGTACTTAGAGTCTACTAGTAATACAGATATAATCCAAAATGACAATATAGTGTTAGGAGAAAAACAGAAGTAAATAATAAAGTGCAGCTGTAGTAAGAAAAAGTGGTTGATTATCTCTAGTGGGGGGAAGATGAGAGTAAGGGAAAAGCTCTCTAATAGATGACCCTTGAATTTGACTTTTAAAATCCATTTTATTGGGGTATAGTTTACATACGATAAAAGTTTAGCCATATATCCATTTAAAATCAATTTGATGAGTTTTAATTTATTTTATTTTTATAGGTTTACTGAGGTAAAATTTACACAGATTAAACTTTAACCTTTTTAGATGTACAGTTCTATGCATTTTGACAAACTTAGTCGTGTAACTACCACCACAATCAAGATATAGAGTATTTGAAAGTGCTAAGAGAGTAGATCTTAAAAGTTCTCACCACAAAGAACAAGGTAACTATGTAAGGTGATGGATAAGTTAACTAACCTTATTGTGATAATCATCTCGCAATCTATACGTATTATCAAATCTTCATGTTGTACACTTGAAACTTACACAACATTATATGTCAATTATATCTCAGTAAAGCTGGAAAAAAAAGTCTAAAACAAAAGATACGGTATTTCCTCTACCCAAAAGACTTCCTTCATGCCCTATGGTATTCGTTTTCTATTGCTGCCAAAACAAATTACCACAAACTTAGTGGTTTAAAACAACACCCACTTATCTCACAATTCTGTACCTCAGAAGTCCAGGCACAGTGTGTTGGGTTCTCTGCTCAAGGTCTCACAAGGCTGAAATCAAAGTGTTGCCCAGGTTGAGTTCCTTTTTGGAGAGCTGAGTGAAAATCTGCTTTCAAGCTCATTCACGTGGTTGGTATAATTCAGTTCTGTGTGGCTGTAGGACTGAGGTTCCCCGTTTTTCTGACATTTGGCCCCTCCATCCTCAAGCCAGCAACGGCCAAGTTGAATCCTTCTTGGGCCTCATACCTCTCTGCCTGCCTCTTCTGCTTCAAGAGCTCATGTGATTACATTGGGCCTACCTAGATAATCCAGGTTGATCTTGTCATTTTAAGGTTAACTGACTAATAACCTTAATTACATCTACAAAGTTCCTTTTGCCACATAACATAACATATTCATGGGCATAAAACCAGGGTTGAAGGTCACAGGGGTCAAAATTCTGCTTCCCTTACCTTTTGTATCAATCCCTTTGCTCCATTCTAGCTTCTGGCAACCTCTGATCTGATTTCTGCTCCTACAGTTTTTTTCCAGAGTGTCATATAAATAGAATTATACAGTATATAGTCTGAGTCTGGCTATCCACAACATTGCATGGATAAATAGTTCCTTTCTATTGTGGGGTAGGTAGCATTTCATTGTATGGTTATATCATAGTTTGTTTCACCTGATGAGATGGTCCAGTCACAAATGTAATCTAAGAATATGAGTAGTGGTCACATTCAGTTTAAGGGAACAGGGAGAGGACAAAGGTTAGGAATCCCTTAGTGATCTAAAGTTATGGGTAGATTCACACATTCAGGGGATGACCTGGTTCTAGGAGATCATCTATATGCGCCATTTTTTCAAATAAGAAAAGAGAAGCTCCAAGGGTTTATCTAATTGGCTAAAATCACACCGCTGGTCAGTGCCTGAGTTGGGACTTAAACCTATATCTGTCTGACAAGAATTACATTGATGAGTCCTAACTTTTGATATGATAAAAGTTATGGCTCTTCTCTCCAGAAAAATTAATTATGCAAATACATACCAGCCCCAGTTTAAGAACCGCTGTGCCGTAGCACTATTCTTCAGCATGAGCTACGGCTCTGTGGGTAATTTGGGTTGATGATTTCTCCCCAGATACAGGACTAGATCTTCCGATTCCTTATGGTTTTAAAGGCTGGGGTGGGGTTGGGGTGGCAGGGAATTTCATTTACTAATGAAGGCACCTCCTGAACCTACGGGACATTTTGATGGGTCAGCAGGGGTTCCCAAACTTTTTTTTTAAAGGGCCAGAAAATAAATATTTAAGGCTTGCAGGAATATAGTCTCTGTGACAACTACTCATCTCTGCAGTTGTAGACCACATGTAAGTGAATGAATGAGCACAGCTGTGTTCCAATAACACTTCATCTACAAAACCAGGCTGTGGGCCTTCAGGTCATAATTTGCTGACCCCAGATCAGAGTGGCCACAGTCTGTTGTAAAGATATAATGCTACAGAGTCTAATGTGTGCATTTGTATCCCTTTATACACTTATCCCTAATCCCCTAGGGCGAAATACAATTACTCCTTGTGATAAAAATGCAGAATATTACTGCAGGTAGGGACAATTGGAGTAGGAAGACCTGGTTTCAAGTTCTGTCATTTACTGTCTGTGTGACCTTGATCCTGTTACTTTGAGCATCAGTAAAACAGTATAAGACCAGGAAAATGAGTGTAATAATGCCAGCCTTGCACGGTTGTTGTGAAGCACACAGTGGGTATCCCGTGATGCCTGATAAACTGAACCGCTCAATGAATTTCACCTCCCTGTCCCTATTTCCTTTCTTCTGACCATCCCATCATAATAAAGAACCCCATCATCAACTTTAGCGGCGGTTACTCTAAAAGTCAGGTGCGACTGGTTAGTCACATCAGGAGGTTTGATAAGGCATGAGCATCAAGAAACCTTCTGGGAGGGACTTTCCTGGCAGTTCAGTGGTTAAGACTCCATGCTTCCACTGCAGGGGGCACGGGTTGGATCCCTGCTCGGGGAATTAAGATCTCATATACCCCACGGTGCAGCCAAAAGAAGAAGAAAAAAAAAAAGAAACCTCTTGGGAAATGAATCATCCAAAGTTAAAGGGTGACACATAACTTGATTCAAGGGTAGTTGGGCTCATGTTAGGAGCTTGGCTAGATTATGAGCCCAGCACAGTGTCTGTCATAGATATCATCTGGCCCAGCCCCCTTGAACCCGGGCCTGAATCTAACGTCAAAGGATCTCCAATAAAAGAACAAATGTAAAGGAACAGAGCTTTACTGTAATATGTCAGCAGCCTCAGTGCCAGCTTTTGTGGCACCCTGGGAGACTGTAGCACTGGCTTCTGCAGCGTTGGAAGATAGCACCTTCCTTATTGGGCACTGACAGCCTGGACATGGATACTGCTGGCCACCAGTCTTGCCCTTGGCAGGCACCAGTAGAGGTTTTGCTTTTGATGGCCATTGGCCAAGACAGTATATATACCCAGAGCAAGTCCCAGAAGAAAAGAAGAGAAATGGGAGATACATGGTGGCCATGAGTACCAGTTCCCAGAGAACTTGTGAGATATTGTCTTGGTTTGACAAAGGTGTGTTTTTTTTTTCCTTTTTTTTGGCGCGGGGGGGAGGGAGGGCGGTGGGGAAGGGTGGGAGAGAGGACATATGGGAATGTACGGGTACGGAATGGGGAGTGAAGCTCCTAGAGAGTACATGGGAATGGAGCCAGAAAAACACTGACTTGTGATTTCCCCCTTTCTTGCAAACCTAGTGCGATCATGGAAACTCAGGTGCAAAGTAGTAATGTTTACTTTCCCTGAAGATTGTGTACTTCATAACCCTCTTTTTCTTTTTTAAAGTTATTTATTTATTTATTTTTGGCTGCATCGGGTCTTCGTTGCTGCGTGTGGGCTTTTCTCTAGTTGCAGGGAGCGGGGACTACTCTTCGTTGTGGTGCGCGGGCTTCTCATCACGGTGGCTTCTCTTGTTGCAGAGTTCGGGCTCTAGGAGCGTAGGCTTCAGTAGTTGTGGCTCTCAGGCTCTAGAGCGCAGGCTCAGTAGTTGTGGCGCACGGGCTTAGTTGCTCTGCAGCGTGTGGGATCTTCTGGGACCAGGGCTCAAACCCGTGTCTCCTGCATTGGCAGGCGGATTCTTAACCACTGCGCCACCAGCAAAGCCCTTTTTCTTTCTTTACTTAAGTACAGTTGATTTACAATGTTGTGTTAATTTCTGCTATATAGCAAAGTGATTCATAACCCTCTGACCTTTGCATGTGGGTTTTTTCCTCTAGTACTATCTCTCCTCTGTGGTTTTCCTCCCTGAAGTCTCCTCTTCATGTCTTTTGTTCATCCCAAGGTTCACTTTTAGTCCAATTTTCTTCTAAGGTATAGTATCTTGGATTCAGGCACAGGCTATGCTTTACTAGGGAAGTCATTCTCAAACTTGCTCAAGTGTTAGGGTACTTGAAAGTCATGGTGCTCTTTGTGGGACTTTAACAAATGATAATTTTTTCATTTGTTTCCATGAGAATGAAGTAATAGCTGTATCACAGCACCTGTCATTGGCAGCACTTACTATGTACCAAGCACTCTGCTAATCTCTCTACATGCATGACCTTATTTGCCTCTGACTATAACCCTGTGCGCTGTGTGCCGTGTGAAGATGTAGGCTCAGAGATATTCAGACACTTCCCCCGGGTCACACAACCAGGAAGTGACAACCAGGATTTGCACTCTGGGCTTCAAAGTTTGTGATTGTAACTAATGCATCTACTGTCTCTCCTTATGAACAATTTTCCTAATAGAAAACATGCCTATGTGACAAGTGGGCAATATTTAATACAGCCTCTAGAATATGGATTTGAGCACACAAAATAAGCTGATGATTACGTGTGTTCCCCCGAATATTCCATGAATATTCTTTTGCACACCATAGTAACATGGTCTTTTTTGTTCCTCGGGATTATTTATGGTAATTAGCTGCACTTCTTTCTCTCTCTGAGGTTCATTTAAAAGCATCAGTTGATGATACTCCCATCATAGAACTACTGTGAGAACTTATACACTATCACCAGTGACAGATTGCAAAGACTCTCTAAGGTACTTCAGAGACTTGGGGACATGTGAAGATAGGCCAGTCTGCCATCCAGACTATCATTTTATTGATATCTGGAATGGATAGGCCACATGGAGAACAGAGCATGAATGTCTCTAATCTTGTTTCAAAATGGATATTCTGAAATGCTTACATGAGAAAGTTAAAAACCTTTTCCTTCATTTTGCCACTGTGTCAATTCTGGTTTACCTCACATATGTTTCTCTGGGATGACTTTTCTTCCCGCTTTAGTTCCTTACTAGATGTCTTAGAGCTTCAGCCTTCACCCAGCTCCAGGTTTAGCAGATCAAGTACTCGGAATTAGTATAGATCTTAGACATCCACTAGGGAGGAATGCTGACACATTTTGGGATTAAGTGGTTTGTTTAACAGAAAAGGAGATTGCACAGAAAGTAGGCAGTAAAATTTTAAAATTTGGGGTCAACTATGACTATAAACCCCAATACTTTTGTGGGGAATCACCGAATACTTAAATGCCCTTAACACCACCCTAATACTGATTGCCCACTTCACTGTAAGAAATGAGGTAGCTATTACTTTTGTGATGATGAGGATGATGTTAATGATGATGTTAATGATGATGTTAATGATGGATAGATGGCCAATTGGAGTGTTCTCAAAGATTATTCAGATTTTTTAAGGTACATTAAAAAATCAAAAGGGGAAAGTCAAACTGGAAAAATGTTTGTATCTGTTTACTCTGGATACATAAAATGAGTGATATCTGTGATTTCTGTTTGTCCCTCAATATTCATTCTTCCCTTCTTTCTATTAGTAACAGAACTACCTGAGTTTGACTCAGCCAAAGACTACGTATCCCAATCTGCTTTGCAGCTAGGTTTGGCCATGCCACCATCTGGCCAATGACGTGTAAGTGGCAAGTGCAGCCTCCAGGTCACATACTTGAAAGGAAACTGCTTGCCCTTCACTTTCTTGTTCCTTTTCTCATGAGAATTGAGTGAGTGTCAGTCATGTGAGCAAGGAAAACAAAGATAGAAGAACGCCAAGGACTTGGATGACCTTGTGGAGCAAAGCCATCTACCTCCAGACTGTTACACGGGAGACCGCTGATATCTATTTTGTTTCAGCCACTCTGTTTTTGAGTCTCTTCATTATTTATAGCAAGTTAGCCTAATACATGAAATAAAATGCCTGATACAATGCCCGCCAACTATAAAAGAAAATGACACATTTTAAAAAGAAGCACAAATGAAAGAGTGGCATGGACATATATACACTACCAAATGTAAAATAGATAGCTAGTGGGAAGCAGCCGCATAGCACAGGGAGATCAGCTTGGTGCTTTGTGACCACCTAGAGGGGTGGGATGGGGAGGATGGGAGGGAGATGCAAGAGGGAGGGGATATGGGGATATATGTATATGTATAGCTGATTCACTTTGTTATACAGCAGCAACCAACACAACATTGTAAATCAACTATACTCTGATAAAGATGTTAAAAAAAAGAAAAAGATGCAATTAAAACAAAATACAGTTGACCCTCGAACAACTTTCTAGAGAGTTTTTATCATAAATGGGTGTTGAATTTTGTCGAAAGCTTTTTCTGCATCTATTGAGATTGTCATACACTACCAAATGTAAAATAGATAGTGGGAAGCAGCCGCATAGCACAGGGAGATCAGCTCAGTGCTTTGTGACCACCTAAAGGAGTGGGATAGGGAGGGTGGGAGGGAGACAGACGCAAGAGGGAAGAGATATGGGGATATATGTATATGTATAGCTGATTCACTTTGTTATACAGCAGAAACTAACACACCATTGTAAAGCAATTATACTCCAATAAAGATGGTAAATAAATAAATAAATAAATAAAAAGAAGCACAAATAATAAAAATACATCATTAAAGATGATATATCTAAAAATGTGGGGGGAAAAGCATCAGTTGATACCAAATGATGCATTGTTTGCTATCAGCACCTAATACAAGAAAGGAAAGAGAATTGCTGTTCGTCAGGATGTACTTTTGATTACTTCCAGAAACTGTTCTTTGAAAAACAAATGTATTTTAATCATTCTGTTTTCAATTTCCTTCACAAAACTTGAGATCTTCACAGTTTTAAAGAGCAGAGTGTTGGAGATGTTCACTAGAAAGGTGTCTGAGACTTTTCTTTTAACACACTTTCTTTGGCCAAAAATGTCAGGACTACTCAAGTAACAGAACGTTCGCCATTATTTTCATTGGTTTCTCATCCCCATTCCTCAGAGGATGAAGATATTCTCCTTTTGGATGTCAGTACTCCCTCAGAATTGACCTTTACGCCCCACCATGAAGGATGCATGAACAGCCACACCGTGAAAAACCTCGGGTTCCAAACCCTACCCAGGAAAACAAATAATAATTGCCTAAATAAGGCTCGAGCCAAGCCTACATTTGTCTTCTTAGTTTCAGCCTCCTTCACCTTTATGCCAACCAGGACAACTATTAAGCCCATGGTAACTACAGAAAAATAGGTCTTTGTGACTGGACTTTAGGCATAAGCCTAAGATTCTAGACCAATGATAAAATAGCAAAATAGCAATTGCCCTGACAGCCCAGTTGGACCACTCTCCTTCAAATCCCCTGAATGAAACCTTAGCTTGGACACTTGCCCTAGGTCACGTTACACGAGCTGTTCATGAATCGATCACGCAGTTTCTGTATCTTACTTTTTCTCTAGTCTGTTCTTCTTGTCACTTCAGTCCTTTCTCTTCTTGTCGTCATATGGTTTATACTTGACTCAGAGTCATCTTAAATTCTAGGTTGTCTGCACATTTGTATTTTATCTCTCATGAGCCGGCATCCATGCTGCCTGCATTTTCTTCAACATACATAACATTGCTTTTCTTAAAATAAAATGGAGCTACATAGATAATACAGATGGTTCTTGGGAGGCGTGAATCGTCATATCTTCAGTACATAATGTAATTGGTGCATAATATCAAAGAAACACGCCTCCAAGGTCTCAGACCGTTATATGTATACCAAAACCCAGAGAGGAGAGGGGGACTCTTATAGGAAATGTCTGTTGTTGTTTTTTTTAAATATTTTATTTATTTATTTATTTTGGCTGCACCTGGTCTTAGTTGCGGCACGTGGGCTCTTCATTGCAGCATGTTTAGTTGCGGCATACGGGATCTTTAGTTGCGGCATGTGAACTCTTAGTTGCGGCATGTGGGACCTAGTTCCCCGACTAGGGACCGAACCCAGGCCCCCTGCATTGGAAGCGTGGAGTCTTACCCACTGGACCACCACGAAAGTCCGCAGGAAATGTCTGTTTTTTAACTCAGCCTGAAAAAAAATCTCAAGCAGTGAACTGAAGATCTTATTTTTCAGTGCAAAGATTCAGGAGCGGCGGGTTCATGAAGTATCAGTTCAAATCTCTTTTGGGGAACCTAAGTTGCCAAAAAATATGTGAAAACCCACAAGCTAATTGAAACGCAAAGTTCTCCCAAGGTAAAAGTTAAATACCAATGATATCTTATCTTGTTGGTTCCAATGTTCTTAAAGTTGCTGCCTGGTGAGAATAACTTTGTTCCACAATAACTTGCTACACAGAAGCATCTTTTGTTAAATTGTCAGTCCCTGACCAAAAAGTTTTCTTTAAATAAAATTTCCAAAAGATCATGCAGAAGAAAGAGCAGCTAGACACTTGTGTTTAGCAATTTTCTTTTTAGATTTTTAAAACCGTGATCAGATGGCTAGGCTTTGTGCCAAATTATGAAGATTGAGCTTATGTGAATGGCACTGTAACCATAGAAACCCACTCCCTAATATACGTTTGGCCCTGACCTTTCACCTTTTTTTGGCCACACCTATGTTTTCAGCTATCTATAGTTATCTTCATTTGAGTTTCTCAAATTTGGGTCTCCTCAAACCCTTTATTTAAAAATAAACTCATTATTTCCCCAGCTTTCTGTTTCTCTTGTTGTTGTTCATCTATGCTTCCAACTTAGAAATCTTGGTGTCACCTTGAATACCCACCTCTCCTCCATTAACAGACATTTATCGAGCATCTACTGTGAGCCAGGTCCCATGCAAAGTGCTGGGGTATGGTGTCAGCTCTCAAGGAGTTCTATTTTCAGATTGCAACTGAGTTGAATTGTTACCTGATTTACACGAAGGCATACAGAAAACAATGAACGTTGGCTGCTATTATTTTAATATTGCCAGTGTTGATTTTTTAATGTGTTGGATTCATCCTCTTCTCTCCTTTTCCCATCAATTCTTTTTAATTGTCTTTGATTTTTTTCCCATTAATTCTTTTAGTTCTCTCCTCTTCTCTCCTTCTTACTATCTAAATCCTAACTCTTAAAGCCTGATGCTTAAAATATTGCAGCAGTTTTTCCTTGTCTTCAAAGAGTATGCATGGTTACATGTGATCATTTTAGTCTTGTTATTTAGTCTACCCGCTGAATTTGCTGTGTTTAGGCCTAACATTACAGTCTTTTATGAACATTCTCAGCGCCATCCGTCTTGTGTCAGATTCTGCAGAAGCAGGGATTTGGTTGTAAATAATATGTTGAGGGAATGCTCTTTAGGAAACACCTATCAGTGAGTGAGAGAAGCATGATAAAAGGGAAAAGAACCAGGAAAAGATGTGGTCTCAGATTAAAGTCAAACCTTGATCTGATCCATGGGATTAGGATTCTGGAGCATAAACCACACTGCAGAGTTGTTCCCATTTTTGTCAAGAAGTCAGCCTTTCACACCTCTATCAGTGGTTCAGAAGTTATGGGCCACCCCCAACCTGGGGCACAACTGCCCGGGAGAGGCGGCTCTGACAGCTGAGGGCAATTCCCCTGAGAAAGGGGGACAACTGGGAGACTTTAGCAGCTGCCTGGTGGGGGCACTGGTGAGATCTGGGCAGGACACTAACAGAGCTGGCTATATCACCTGTTTTCTTTTTTTTTAATTAAAAAATTTTTTATTTTATATTGGAGTATAGTTGATTAACAATGTTGTGTTAGTTGCAGGTGTACAGCAAAGTGATTCAGTTATATGTATACAAGTATCTATTATTTTTCATATTCTTTTCCCATCTAGGTTATTACAGAATATTGAGCAGAGTTCCCTGTGCTATACAGTACGTCCTTGTTGGTTATCTATTTTATGATTTTTTTTAACATCTTTATTGGAGTATAATTGTTTTACAATGGTGTGTTAGTTTCTGCTTTATAACAAAGTGAATCAGTTATACATATACATATGTTCCCATATCTCTTCCCTCTTGGTTATCTATTTTAAATATAGCAGTGTGTACATGTCAATCCCCAAACTCCCTAACTATCCCTCACCCCCACCCTTCCCCCCTGGTAACCATAAATTCTGTTCTCTAAGTCTGTGAGTCTGTTTCTCTTTTGTAAAGAAGTTCATTTGTATCATTTTTTAAGATTCCGCATATAAGCAATATCATATGTATAGCAGTTGTTTTCAAATTTTAGTATACACCAGGATTACCTGGTGGGCTTGTTAAAACAGATTGCTGGGCCCCAAGCCCAGAGTTTCTGATTCATTTGTTTTGCCTGAGGTGAACCCAGGAATTTGCATTCATAACAAGCTCCCAGGTAATGCTGAGGTTGCTGGTTTCAGGATCATACTTTGAGAACCAGTGCTTTATATAGAGTAACATCTCACCATAGATATTCAGTCAACCTTGATGAATTTAATTGAATCCTGCACAGGACTGCCAGATAAAATATAGGATGCCCAGTTAAATTTGAATTTCATGTAAGCAACAGATCATTTTTAGTATAAATGCAACTATTCTATCATATACTACATACACAAATATATGTTTATATGTAATAGAAATATAAATGCAAAGCATAAATATGTCCCAAATATTGCATGGGACATACTTATACAAAAAATTGTTGTTTCTCTGAAATTCCCATTTAAATTTAAATGTATTGGCTAAAGCTGGCAACTCTAATCCTGCATCATCATGAATACAAATGTAGAGAAAGTGTTGCGTCACGAGATCAGTGTATTCAAGATGAAAATAAAAGTAGAGAATAAAAAAATTGAAATTGGTGGGAAATGACCAGTATTTGATGGGATAACTCCTTCTGTGATAGAAACAACTGTGAATGACAAATAGCAAATAATGACAGATATAAAAAGTTCTGTGCCTTTGCAATCCATGATAATCAGGGAGAAGACATGGAAATCTATTGAGGAAATGGAAAACTTTTGAATATGGTACTGAGGGCCCAGCATCAGTGTCCTATGCCTGTTAGGGTACTACTAATTTAGGAGAAGGCTAGTTTAGAAGTTCAAAACCTCAAAAGCTAATTCCGATAAACATGCTGTGAATGAAGATATTTTGCATTAATTTAATATGATGACCCTTTTTATTTAATACTGCAGCCTCTCTCTCTCACCTCTCTCCCTGCTCTATCTTTTCTTTTTCTACAGCAGTTATTTCCTTCCAATATATAATTTACCTACGTACTATGCTTATTGCCTGTTTCCCCCCTGCTAAAATGTAAGCTCCATGAGGGCAAGGATCTTTATTTGGTTCACTGATACACCTATCCTGAGAACCTAGAACAGTCTCTGACACGCACTAAGTACTCAGTATGTATTTCTGAATGAATGAAGAGATGAATGAAAGCTTCACAAGCAATGGCTTATTCCCTATGCTCTAGGTTCCCCGAGTTCAGGGTCATTTGAGTCTAGGCAGGAAAGTGAGCTCAGGTGGTGAAAGGTTAATGATTGCTACAGGATTCTCTGTGACACCAGTTACTGTGCGAGATAGGGGCTGGTGTTGGGAGCAGGTATTTACCTGAACAGATTTTCAGTATATTCGAAACTGGTCTGTTTGGAGGAAGAGACGCTTGATAGAACAGATCAACAAGGAGGAGACGGGTGTGCTTGATTTTAGAGCTGGAAAGGACAGCCCCACACTGATTGATTGATGGCAGAAGCTGCACAGCGGTGTTGCTCCTTGGTGACCAGCCTTTTGAAGCTCTTATCACTCAACCTCTGGTTATCTGGCCCTTCCAGACTGGAGTGTACCCTTCTTAGTGGGCAGCTCCTATCAGCCCAGGGCAGTTCTCCAGAGAAGAGGGGCAACTGTGAGCCCTCAGCAGCCGACACTCATAGCAGCTGCTCGTAAATGTTTCCAGGGACCGTAACCTTAAACCTCTCCCTTTGGACTTCTGTACAAATCGACTTATATATAACTCTTGAATTTATCCTCTCCTTAATTGTAGGAGTATTTGTATTTAGGCAATGGGAGAAGAGAGGCCCTGGTGGAAGAGTTTGAGTTGGGAGAGAGAGGCCAGGGTAGCTAAGAGAGGGCTGAATGGGAGTGAAGGCACAATGTTGGGGGGTGGGCTGGGACTGCGGCAGGGAGGGGGATTCAAGGTAGAGACATTAGAAAAGTAAGTGGGAAAGATGGTCCTGTGTCTGACCTGGGAAGATTCTCTGTCTCTGGCTTGCAAAGGGAATACATTTGTGACACAATGGCTCCACTTTGCTTCATTCTTGGCAACTCTCAGGAGCCAAGAACCCCACACTGCAGGTGCATTAAAACGGCCCCTACCTAATTCTCCACCTATGACAGTCACCTTCAAACGTTTTTACTTGCATAGCCTCTAAAAGAATTTTGGAAAAACTATATGCCCTATAACATATCTTAAAGTTGACACCTACCAACTTTTTATGGAGGGATTTATGAAAGTTTACATACTGCCAATGTTGCGATTTCTGGCATATTGCAAATATTGATATTCAAAAAGAAACTGCTGCATTCCTCTTTTAGGTGGAACCAAATCCCATCGCAGTTTAATATCCACAATTATCCATTCAAAAGATACATGAACAAACTCCTTTTGCATAGTCAGAAATTGTATACCTTTTTCTCTTGAACTCTTATTTGCATTCTACTCACTCCACAGAATTGTATCCTTATGTAATATATTTTTAGTCGTGAAAGTCTTTGATCATCGCATCCTAATCTCTGTTATAGAAACATACATAAACTTACATTGCAAAAAAATGCTTATTTCCTGTGACTGTAAGGCTCTGAGTCTTTGGGACTGTTTTCATTATAATCATTAGTACATAATTGATTAAAATAACACAAATACATGATAAAACTTTATAATTAATAAACATAAAATAGACTATTATTGGGGATACATCTCGATATGCTGGAAGGGGATTTTCATTTTATTTTGTTTTATTGCCTCACCGTGCAGCATGCAGGATCTTATTTCCCGACCAGGGATCAAACCCACGCCCCCTGCAGTGGAAAGGTAGAGTCTTAACCACTGGACCGCCAGGGATGTCCCCGAAGGGGATTTTTTTAAAAAGTAGTTCTTTTCTCTGTGGATGAATGTTACTTATTGTTAGAATGAGACCAAGTTCAGCATTTTCAATACATTTAAGTGTTGAGAAATCTTGTTTACATAAGTAAGTGGATGGGAATGAACAGAGTTTAGTTAAAACAATATCATTCAGTTGAGCACTATCTGAATACTATCTCAAAAAATTACATAATGATCTATCATCAAAATTATATGTAATGACCTATCAAATGACAACATAGGCTCTCCTCTGATTTTGCTGAAAGCAAGGCATTAAAAACTACAGTCAGCCCTCCATATCCTGCGGGTTCTGCATCTGTGGCTAGAGAGCGCCAGCTATACTTGGTTTACAAAAGGATTTGTTATCGCATCGTTAAAGTAATATATTTTCTCAATATCAACACCAATATTTTCAATGGTCTCTTTGTTTGGTGTCCAGGAGGTTTTTATACCTTGGGACCAGGCACCAAGGTAAGCCTTGACCTGAGTTAGAGACATGCTGTTCTCTTGTAAAGTGGGAAAAGGGAAGGTGGGAAAGTAGGACCATCAGGTATGTTCTCATGCAGATCAAGTTCAGGAAAGAGTACACATGGAAGCTGAAAATCTGGAAATTGGTTAAAAACAAACAGAGAAGGGCTTCCCTGGTGGCGCAGTGGTTGAGAATCTGCCTGCTAATGCAGGGGACACGGGTTCGAGCCCTGGTCTGGGAAGATCCCACATGCCACGGAGCAGCTGGGCCCGTGAGCCACAATTGCTGAGCCTGCGCGTCTGGAGCCTGTGCCCCGCGACGGGAGGGGCCGCGATAGAGAGAGGCCCGCGCACCGCGATGAAGAGCGGTCCCCGCACCGCGATGAAGAGTGGCCCCCGCTTGCCGCAACTGGAGAAAGCCCTCGCACGAACCGAAGACCCAACACAGCCAAAAATAAATAAATAAATAAATAAGAAAAATCCTTTAAAAAAAAAAAAAAACAAACAAACAAACAGAGACACAAACAAAACCTGCCTACGTAGTTCTTTAAAATCTTCATGTATCCTAGGAGTACGTGTACCCAGTTGGAACAACATTGACCCATGGAACAGAATAACGTGAAAAGCAGGGGATTGGAGTAAGGAGGAAGGCGGTATCCCTACTGACTCCATCAAGACACTATAATATGATTTTTAAAAGAGTCAGTGTTGAGTCATTGCGATAGGGGACCCCAAAACTCATATACTCAATCTAGAACTCAACATGCATGCACTGCTCATGTCCCTGGGACTAGGATTCATTTACTTATATTCAGACTCAAGTATAGAAGACGGTACAGAGGTGGGAGGGGGAGATGGTTGCAGAAATGCCATTGGCCCTTTGGACCAAGGAACTCAGTATAGAAAAGGGAGGGTGAGAACCACAAATAAAGTTACCCATTTACCTGGTTTCACGGATTCTCCTTAACTGCACGGGTTAAATAAATCTCTTTGAAATGCTTTAGGTAGTATATGGCGCACAGCTTAGATTCAGGGAACAACCGACCTATCAGAGGCGGCTCATGTAATTTCTCTTTAAGTGATCTAACGATCCACTTCTAGCCTGGCTTAGTGATTTGGACTTGAGTAGATAAAGTTCTACCCCAGCATGTTTTCAACTGTGTTCCAAGGGACCCTCAGGGCAGAGTGCTCCAGAGTTCTGCAAACAATTTTGCCAAAATATTTAAACTTCCTGAGGAATTGTTTCATCACTTCTATTTTAAACATTAAGGTTTAGAGAAAGATTTCATTGGGAAAAAGTGTTCTGTTGCTGAACACACACACACACACACACACACATGCACTCAAGCCATTCACTAAACATGCAATTACTTTCATTCCTTATTTGTGTCCTAGCACATGTTATTTCTTCTGCCTGGGATAACCAAAGCTCATCTTCTCACCCAACCCTTCCAGACAAAAGATGTTTTCTTTCTCTTTTAGATAGTCTTTTGTATTTACTATTCTTACAGCACTTCCCATACTGTACCATAACTCTATTATTACATGTACTGGCAATTCAACTTTCTAAATATCTCTTGAATATGTCCTCTCTTCTCCATTCCCTCTACCAATGCTTTAGTTCAGTTTATCATCATCTCTCATCTCGATCATGGCAACAGCGTCCGGTCGTGACTCTTTCCTATCTATTTTTCCATATTGCCACAAAGGTGACCCATCTAAGACCATATTCTGATCATATCATGCCCCTACTTAAAACATTTTGCGTATCGTATTGCCCTAAATGATAAAGCCCATGATTCTGAGTCTAGCCAACTTGTCCTTTTTTCCTCCTCAGGCTTCTTTCACTATTCTCCTTACCCTACCTGTGAATCCTAAGTTGTAGCCATGAAGAATTACTGATGATTCAACCAGAAAGCCATGTTTTCTTAAGGTTTTGTGCCTTTATAAACACTGCCCTCTCTACCTGAGATAGCTCTTCTCTAGTATTTAGTGAGCTTAATTCCTGCAGATCCTTTACATCCCCACTTAGACGTTACTTCTTCTGGGAAGCTTTTCTGACACTAAAGGTATTTTCTTTTGTGATCACATAGTTCTCCTCCACCCTTATTTACCACATTTCAAAGTAATTGTCTGTGTTTGTGTTTGTCTCTACAATAAGACTCTTAAGTCTTTTTTGAGGGGGTATACAGTTTTCATGTTTTATTGTACTTACATTTAAATTTCACCATTAAATACATGCATAAGTATATGCTGGCCTTATGTCCAGATTTTTGAGATGTAAAGATAATTGGATGGATGGCTTTAAGGATGTAATATATCAGACACTGCAGAATATATTAAACAATTAGAGAATCCAGGGGGTGGTAAATTTCTGCCTATATACATTTACACATTTAGTGGCACTAGTAAGCACTATCGGGACAAGAAGACATGTAAAACTTTGGGTTGCAATTAGAGGAAAAATCCATTCAGGACTGAACTGAGAGGTCCTTGGTCGCTGAGAGAATCTCCTCTTGACTTCACACTTTAGACAAATTAAGAAGTCTTTGTCAGTATACACAAACCACTGATTTGTACAAAATCCCTGTTTGTCAGGAGAGACATTAGCAACAGGACAGATTAAGGAATTCGCTCATGCCAGTTCGGATTGTGGCGGCCAGCCACAAAGTGAACACGGCTGGCTGGAGGCTGGAAATCCAGCTGGATGTTGTAGCTCAAGTCTAGGGTCTGTAGATTCAAATAGCAGGCTGGAAACTCAGTCTAGAGACAGAGTTGGTTAGTGCATTCCTCAAAAATCATTGTTTTCCAAACAAGTTCCTAGGATGCTTTCCTCAAGCAGAGCATAAGTCTTGTCAATCTTAAGGGCAGGGACTGTATCTTTATTATCTCTGTAGCTCCATTTCCTAGTACAACGCCTTGCACAAAGTAGTTTTCAATAAATAGTTTTTGAACAACAAATGAGGGATGAATGTTTGGGAGGAGAATGTATGTCTGGCCTAGGGTAGGCTTCGGGTATCTATTTTACTTTGGGGTCCTGGGTCATTCCCAACGAAGAGGCCATGGGGCTTTAGAGCATGATGTAGGGAGCCAGGGGGTTTCTAGGCTATGTCCAGAAAGGGTTAGCTTCCATATAATCTACACAAATTTATGTAGTTATTTGCATTAAAACTAGGTTAAATAGAGCTTCAGAGTCTAATAGCCACTGCAGTACACACTGCAGCATAATCAATAGCAGTAAATGAAGACATTAGGAAAATGAGATTGCTGAAAGACTAAAGGAGAAAGGAATCTGGGTGCTATAGAGACCAAACAGTAGTCACAGCTGTTGACTCTAGGGGACAACAGAACAAGAGGGGGATAAAAAGAGCAATAAAAGGCCATTGAAAGCACACCTGTTACAGTAGGAGACAGGCCTTGGACAGTATCCGGTTACATGCCTAGGACAATTTGCCTCTTATTTATTTTAAACTCTGAGCGATCTAGGGATAAAATTGGACTAAGATGGGGCATTGTTCTAACATTTCCTATTGGCAATATCCTTTCTGTATTACTGAACAAAGAAATATATATATATAGTTAAACACAAAGCAAAGGCAATTTATCTTTTAAAATACATGTGTAAAATGTAAACAATATAAGAAAAAGAAAATTATTGAGCCACTAACCATCCAACTCAAATGTAATCTCACTGTTAACCTTTTCTGATGTCCTATCTTGCCATTAAATATAATTTGGGGAAATCTTATTATCCAGATGTTATTATTAAAATAATTCTTTCATCTTTAGCCTCACAGATGGTTTAGATCCACAGGAATCTAGTTTGATAATGTAAGTACCATATTTTAAAGATTTCTGAAAGTAAGCGGATAGTTTAATAAAGCAGATAATGTATACAGACAACCACAAATATTTAGATAAAAATGGAAACATTCAGTCAAAAATCTGGATTTATGTCTACATGATGACAGAATAAAATTTCCATTTTTCATGCAACATTTTTGCTGTAACCATATGGACGCTGCAAAAACATCTTTTTAAAGTTATTAATTTCTTTGTATAGAAGAGATTATTGCTGTACCAACAAGAGCAACAAGCCAAGTTTGATAATATTAATTCATACTAAGGCAGGCCCTAACAGGAAGAAGAACTTCCTATAGTGCTTCTATATTTTTCTGTTTGATGTGTTCGCTATTAGGTGAACCAAAGATTTCCTAACTGCCAACATTCATAGTTTACATAGTATCAGTTCTAGTGGCATTCATTCCTTCATTTGTTCATTTGAAAATTAAACTGGGAGTAGAAGGAGAGGCTGTTGAAGGATATTCCAAAAAGAACAGCATGTGCAGAGGATAAGGAACTTGGTAAGGAACTTGGCATGTTGGAGGATTTAAAAAAGGCCAGAATAGTTCAAGGATAGTGAATAAAGGCTCTTGGGCTTTACCCTAAGAGTCATAGGAAATCACTGAATGGTTTTCATGTTCAAGAATGACACAATCTTATTTGTTTAAAAGGTCACTAGGTGGATAGTGTGCAAAATGGATCAGAGAGCTGGGCAAGGCTAGAGGTAGGGGCAGTGATACCTGTTGGCTTGCCCTACAGTCCTGGCAATGGAGATGGAGAGAAGTGGACAGATTTGAGGGAGACATCAGAGGCAAAATCAATAGGATATAGTTATTAACTGATGGCAGAAGAAAGACTGTGAGTTTGAAGTTGACTCCTGGTTTTCTGACTTGAGTAACTGGGTGATAGTGGTGCCTTTCTGAAATGCAAAGCTCTGAAGGAAGAACAGGAGTTCGGGGAAGGAGGTATAAATCTTCAATAAACTTTTTGTCCTGATGAATTTTTGGTGCCTATCAGATACCTGCAGTAGGCAGGTTTCAGGTTCAGTATGAAAATCTAGGATGGTGTCACTGGTATATAACTGAAACCCTGGGAAAGCATGAAATCAACTAAGGAGAAAAGGCCGTACCCCAAGGAACTCCAACATTTAAAGTTTGGTCAAAAATGGAAGAACCAACAAAGATGCCAGAGGAATAGCCAGATAAAAGGAAGAAAACTAGAAGAGGGTGACATCATAGAAATCAAGGAAACACTGTTTCAAGGAGGGTGTGATCTTCTAAGACAAAGACTGAAAGAATGCCACATGTAAGATTCTCTCTAGTCAGGGCCCCATCATGCCCTCACACTTCTACCTGAATTATATGGTGTAAATACACTGGCAAGGTGGCTCCACTAAATCTATAGGACTGGGGCATTTGGAGAAAAAAGATTCTCCTCTTGAATCTAATAAAGCTTATGGAGAAATGCCCTGGGTGTTTTTCCACAGGCATGTGACAAACTACCTTCCTTTCTTAGACAGGAGAATCAGACTTCCTATTTATGATCTATTAGGACCCACATGTGCCAAACACACTGGAACTCAACAAAAAAGAATTAGATTATTTCCTAAGGGAGAAAGAAATACACTTCTCCGGGGGAAATGTCCACAGGGACACAGATTATTATGTCAGTGTTTGTCAAACAGGCACAGGAGACAGATCAAAGAGCAGAAAACACTGAAAAATGGTTCTTGAGCTAAAACTCCCTAAAGTTTGTGGATTTCTGGGAGTATGAAGCCCTTTGAGTGAAGAGTTTAAGCTGTACACAAAGTTGGAGTTCACTTAGGATCAGATATCAAAGATGATCTTGCTTACTTCAAATGATTTAACTGGATACTGGCTGAAGAGAGCTTAAGCTAAAAAGGAATTAGTAATGTTGTGACTAAGATTCTGACAGATGTGAATAACAGGAAGAAGAACTCTGGGGCAATCCAGAAAGGAAAAAAATGGAAAAGAGGCTGAATAGATACAAACTGCTGATTACTTTAACTGAAGTTCATCCCAACTATGAATTCAGATAATAGATATATCATTTCAGAAAAACAAATCTCTTGTAATGAAGAAAAATTACACAGTGTTCAATTTCTAAGCCCATGATATTAATAAAAGCTTTTAGAGAGAAAACAAGGGTGGGGGGAGGGAGGGAGGGGGAGAGAGAGAGAGAGGGGGAGGGAGAGAGAGAGGGGGAGGGGGAGAGAGAGGGGGAGGGGGAGAGAGAGGGGGAGGGGGAGAGAGAGGGGGAGGGGGAGAGAGAGAGAAATTGATTCTGAGAAATTGACTGTGTGTCTGCCTGATTTGGACGAAATCACAAAGAAAACACTGGCAAGAGATCAGGCCTCCTGGAATCCATTAACTACAAAGAAGGAGAAAAATATCTAAATGTTGGTTGCAGATCAGCATGATATATTCAAAGATTTGAGCAAAACTGTTTAAGGGTGGGCAGACCTAGCAATAAAATTTCATAATCAGCACTCATAAAAATAAGAACAGAAATTTGCTAGGTTAGAGAGCAACTACTACTACTACATATGTTGGATCCCATACATGGTTCTTAACCAGAAACAACGATCTTGGTGGGCCATTTATTCCTGATTTCTTTTCTCGCCTCCACTAGTTGCTATAGTCACAATTACAGTTTTTGAAGGTGTGCTCAGAATAAAGACTAATCTTCCGACCAACTAAACCACAGACTCAGAATAGAAATGAGGGCTAATCTAGGCTGGGAAATGATCACTGTGACAGTCATGTCCCACACCCACACCTCCTTTGATTGATAAATCCAATAGACAAGAGCTGTGTGGTAGAATGTATTTGACTTGAAAGTGTAGTTTGCTTTAATGAGAAGTATCAGAAAGAAATTAGAGATCAGATAGGCAAGATGCCAAGGACAGGGAAGTCAGCTAACACAGGATAGAACAGGTTGGTACTGGAGGCTTAAACAGACTAGAACAATCATTTCTGACCTTCTAGAAAATGGAGACTACTCATTACTAATAAGACAATAACTTGTTGAAAAGTTGAAAAAGCAATAATTTTTCATTCTAGAAAAATTTTAGAAAATAAATGTAAACAAAAAGAAGAAAAAAAATGCACACAATACCACCTCCAGAGATAGCCACAATTAGCTCCTTGGTGTACATCCCATAAAATCTTTTTTCTATGCATATACAGATATGTGTGTGTGTGTGTGTGTGTGTGTGTGTGTATATGCTGTTACTGAATTTTAATCAGAATTTTCACTTAATGATATTTTTATGAACAAGTTTCTATTACAATAAATATTTATCCACAATACTATTTTTTCTACATAATATTACATCATAAGGGTCTATCACAATTGATTTTACTAATTTATTGTTGAACAAGTTTGATGTTTCTAGTTTTTTGCTACTATGAAGAATACGACAGTGAATATCACTGAACACATTCTTTCTTTAAGGATCCCTTTCTAATATCAAACATATAAAAATGGGACAACTGTATATCCACGTGCAAAAGACAGATCTTGTACCCCTACCACACACTAGATACTAAAATTAACTCTAAATGGATCAAAGACCTAAATATAAGAGCTAGAACTACACAGCTTTTAGAAGAAAACAGAGAGGTAAAACTTCATAACCTTGGATTTGGCAATGATTTCTTAGATATGACCCCAGAAGCACAATCAACAAAAGAAAAAGAAAATGGACTTCATCAAAATTAAAAATTTTTCTGCATCAAAGAACAGTATCAAGATAGTGAAAAGGCAATCCACAGAATGGGAGGATAGTGTTGCAAATCACATATCTGATTAGAGTCTAGTATCCAGATTATTTAAAACCTCCTATAATTCAACAACTAAAAAGAAAACAACCCAATGAAAATTTGGGCATAAGACCTGAAAAGACGTTTCTCCAAAGAAAATATACAAATGTCCAATGAGCACATGAAAAGATGCTCAACATCACTAACCATGAGGGAAATGCAAATCAAAACATGATGAGATACCAATTCACACCCATTAGGATGGCTACTATATATTAGTTTTGTATCCTAGGTATTTTATTCTTTTTGATGTGAAGGATGGCTACTATAAAAAAAAACAGAAAATAATAAGTGTTGGCTAGGATGTGGAGAAACGGACTCTGGTACATTGCTGGTGGGAATGTAAAATGGTGCAGACACTGCGGAAAACAGCTTGACAGTTTCTTAAGAAGTTAAACATAGAATTACCATAGAATTACCAAATCAGCAATTCTATTCCTGGATAAATACCCACAAAGAATTGAGGGCAGGTGTTCAAACAAAAACATAAATACCCATGTTCATAGTGACACTATTCAAATTCACTAGTCAAAATATGGATGCAACGCAAACGTCCATCAGTGGATGAATGGATAAACAAAATGTGTATATCCACATAATGGGCTATTATTCAGCCATGAAAATGAATGAAGTACTGATGCATGCTGCAACATGGATGAACCTTGAAAACATGCTAAATAAAGGAAACTGAGCACTAAAGGACACATATTGTATAATTCCATTTAAATGAAATATCCAGAATAAGCAAATCCCTTAGAAACAGAATGCAGATTGGGGGTTTCTAGGAGCTGCAGGGAGTGGGTATTATGGAGTTATTGCTTAATGTGTAAGGGGTTTCCTTTTGGAGTGATAAAATTCTGGAACTAGACAGTGGTGATCGTTACACTATATTGTGAATGTACTTAATGTCACTGAATTATACATTTTAAAATGGTTTAAATTGTAAATTTTGTATGTTCATTTTACCACAATAAAAATTAAATAAAAATGTATTTGTAAAATACATTTGATACATCATTATTAATTAAAGTCCATAGTCTACATGAAAATTCACTCTTTGTGTTGTACAGTTCTATGAGTTTTTGACAAATGTGTATCATGTATCCACCATTACAATATCATATAGAATAGTTTCACTGCCCTGAAACGCCCCTGTGCTTTACCTATTTATCTCCCCCTGCCCCTGAACACCTGGCAACCACTGATCTTTTTACTGTCTCTACAGTTTTGACTTTTTCTGGAATGTCATACAATTGGAAGCACAGAATATGCAGTCTTTCCACACTGTCTTCTTTTCCTTAGCAATGTGTATTTAAGGTTCCTCCAGGTCTTTTCATGGTTTGATGGCTCTTTTTTTTCTTTTTTTTTGTGAATTCATTTTTTATATTTCCCTTCAACCAATATTTACTGAGCTTCTTTATCAGTGTCACTGTGGTTTTGACTTGCATTTCCCTTATGAATAATGATGTTGAGCATATTACCACATGCTTACTGGCCATTTATATATCTCCCTTGGAGAAATTTCCATTCAGGTCCTTTGTCCTTTTAAAAATTGGGCCATTGGTCTTTTTACTTTTTACAACATTGAGTTGTGATAGTTCTTTATATATTCTAGATACAAGTTTCTTATCAGATATATGGTTTGCAAATATTTTCTCCCACTCTGTGGGTTGTCTTTTCACTTTCATGATGGTTTTAGCGGTGCATTTTTGTGGTGCCTGTCCCTAGAACACTGAGCTACTTTGATACATGAGGTTCAAGAATAAAGCTGAGACTGCTTTTCTTTGTAAACAAATATGTCAGCGTTTACATATCCCGAAATGGTGTTTTTCACACGCAATTCGTTGTCTTGGTAGGATTTATTGATTTATTCATTCATTCATTCACTCATTCATTCCAGATATAATATTACCATTGTTTACATAGTTTATTGAAAACACAAGAGCTCAGTTACATTCTAGAATAGTGTTTCTCAAACTTTAGTGTGCTTCAGAATCACCTGGAGCACTTGTTATAATGCAGACTTGCGGGCCCCACCCTCACAGTTTCTGATTTAGTAGGTTTGAAGTGGAGCCAGGTAATGTGAATTTCTAACAAGTCTGCAGGTGAGGCTGATGCTGCTGGTGTGTGAGCCACATTTTGAGAACCACTGTCAGAGCAGCATTTCCCCAAATGTCTATCGGATATTAACAGCTGTTACGTGGTGGAAGGATTTTATTGTTATATAACTTTGAGAAAAGTTGGATTAAGGAGATTTCTTTACTGCAAGCCTTCTCTGAATTTCTAATCTGTGAGTGTGCATTTTCAACCACTGAGGGTGGAAACGTTGCAAACATTGTATGCTATTTCTAAACTTTTTGACTATGGGATGCTTTTTCAAAACCACTTTATTGAAGTATAATCAAAATATTTATATATTTATTTTATAACTGCACATGTTGACAGTATACAATTTTATATGTTTTGACATATGTACACATCCGTGAAACCATCACCACCACCACATCACCTGCTGAGGTAATGAATCCTGATTAGTCTAAGTCAATCATAATAATCTCTTTCCCTTGCCAGTGTTTGAAGTATGGACATATAACTCAATTTTCAGCAATGAGATATGAGGGGATGTTTTGGTGGGGTTTTCTGGAAATAGTTTCCTCACTTTTAAAAAGATATGCACAGGAAGATATGGTCTCTGCTTCTACTGGTCATGGTTATGTCTAGATGTTATGGCTGCAACTACAGCAATCATCTTACGATTGTGAGTAGAATAAGTCTGAGGACAAAACTGACACTTTGAGGATGGCAGAGCAGAAAGATGGAATGAAGCTTGTCCTTGAATTCTTCTTTGAAGACACTGAAGACAAGACAAAACAGAACCCTGGAGCCACATGACCTTGACACTTCTTGTTATGTTATGTGAATTAAGACATTGTCTTTACAGAGAAAGACAAATATGATATCGCTTATATGTGGAATCTAAAAAAGGGTACAAATGAACTTATCTGCAAAACAGAAATAGAGTTACAGATGTAGAAAACAAACTTATGGTTACCAGGAGGTAAAGGGGGAGGGATAAATTGGGAGATTGGGATTGACATATACACACTACTATACGTAAAATAGATAACTAATAAGGACCTACTCTATAGCATAAGGAACTCTACTCAATACTCTGTAATGGCCTATATGGGAAAAGAATCTAAAAAAGAGTAGATATATGTATATGTATAACTGGTTCACTTTGCTGTACACCTAAAACTGACACAGCTTGGTGCCTTATGAGTTGCAGAGTGCAATTTTATGTACCTCTCCTCATTTACGTGCCATCACATCTCTGGTCTTTGATTGCTAGAACTGTGCTCTATCTTTCAATACTTGGTTTTGGCCCTTCTTTGGCTTTTGCAATTTAGCTTTACATTCAACTTTCAGCTTCCATTGACCCCCTAAATTAAGCTGCTCTCACAGTTTAATAGAAGCCCCCCCTCACCCTGCCCAAGCCACTAATCCCAGTCCAGTAATTCTCAGCACCTTCTCTCATAACTGGCTCCTCTTCCTTTATTTCCCGTTTGAAAGTATGATACCCCCTTCCATGCAGATGCCCAAGCTAGAAATTATCCTAGCTTCTTCCTTTTTTTCTCATCCTAACATCCAGTCAGTCATTGGAGACCTACTTTTTTAAAAAATTTTTATTGGAGTATAGTTGATTTACAATGCTGTGTTATTTTCTGCTGCACTGCAATGATGTTAGACCTTTTGCCTGGAATCCACGATTCTTGAGGAATGCTACCGCTCACCCAGAGACAGAAGATGAGGTGTTAGGCACTGAAGGAATCTAGTAGTGTGAGGCCAAAACTGAGTCATACAGAACAAGCTGGCTGTACTCACCAGTCAGTTGGCAGAAGAGAGATTATTGCTTAGCCTGTACTCACACATCTATCAATCAAATACCACCTTCTCCATCATCAAACTTTTATTTGGTGATATTCATATGGGTTCCTAATTATTGTTCTTCCTGCAAATGGAGCTTTTAATGGGCTTCCAAGGCTTTGAATTAAAAGAAAAATCCAAGATAGTGTGATTTCTCCACTCACTGTACAATGGTATCACGAGAGACCCTCTCTATCCTCTGTAACTCTTTCAATGGCTCCACCACAACTACTACGTTGCATGGTAGGAAAGTCCCCTTCTGCATCCCAATGTAATTAAGAGTAGGAAATCCTCATATCCAAGTGAGTGCTGTGATATGTTCTAAGACATCTTCTAACTTAATCAGTGCATCCTTGGTCCCACTCAACTGTCAAACTGGACCACACTCACTACCGTGCAGGTGGACATTAAGAAAATACACCACGGGTTTATGGGCCTAATGACTGATAGCAACCCTATCAAAGGGCTCATGCTGTTCACCTCTCACTGCCTACTCTTCCCCTTGTTTCTCAGCTTCTTGTCTTTGCAATCTCATTCTCCTTGGAATCTCATTCTGTTATTTCCTTTACCTTACTTCCAAGTTATTCGTTTGTTGTTTTAAAATCAGCATTGTTGTTCCTAGAATCCCAGATAAGTACGCCACATTACAGAATGTGAGTGGTTGTCTACTGGGGGTTTTTAAGCCACAAACCATTTATCCAACAAAATGTACTGAGCACTTATTATGTGCTCAGCTCTATTCTAGGTCCCATAGATACCATGAACAAATCAGGCAAAATTGCTGCCTCATGAACTTACATTATAGTTGGGGGGAGGGGACAGACATTTAACAACATAAATAAGTAAAATATATGTTAAATGGTGATAAAGAAAAAATACATCAGAAAAAGTTTGATTGAAAGTGTGACTATCCTATTTAGATAGGATAGTCAGAGAAAGTAGCATTGAAAGATTTGAATGAAGTGAGGGAGTGAGTCACGTGGATGTCTGAGGGCAGAATACTACAAGTAGAGAGAACAGCAAGTGAAGAGGATCTGAAGGAGGATAAATGACTGGAGGGTTTCAGAAATAAGAGGCCAGTGTGGCTGACCTGAAGTGAGTAAGGGGATGAGTGACTGGAAACGGATTGAGAGAGGAAACAGAGATTTAGATCAGGTAGGGCCTTATGAGTCATTGCAACAGCTTTGGATTTTACTCTGAGAAATTTGGTGTTTGAGAAAACAAGTTATGTGATCTGACTTACATTTAACAGGATTGCTCTGGCTGCTTTGCTGAGAGTAGACGCTGCAGGAAGGTGAGCAAAAGTGGAAACAGGGAGACCAGTGAGGAGACTGTTGTAGTAATCCAGAAAAAATAATAACAGTTTGGACCAGGACAGTGGCAGTGGAAGTGGTAAGAAGTGGTTGCATTCTAGATATGTTTTGAAAGTACTGTTGACAGGACTTGTAGGTGAATAAGATGTGGGTCATGGGGAAAGGAGAAGAATAAGGTTGACAGATTTTTAGTTTGGACAATTAGAAAGATGGAGTTGCTCTTTACTAAGATAAGGAAAAAATGTGGGAACAACAGGTTTGAGGGGCAATGACAGGAATTTGATTTCGGGTCTGTTAACGGTGTGAAGCCTATCAGACATCCAAATAGAGATGGTGGGTAAACAGTTGTATGTGTGAGTCTAGAGTTCAGGGGAGAAGTCCGATTATATGTATTTGGAAGTCATCAGCATACAGATACCATTTAAATAATGGATGAGATTACCAAAGACTGCCTCAGGGTTCAATAGATGAAGGAGTGACTACGACCAAGGATTGAGCCTGGCACTCTAGAAGTTGGGTTAATAAGAGGAATTGGTAAAGGAGATAATGAGAGGCCAATGAAACAGAAGAGTGTGGAGTCCTGGAAACCAAGCAAGAGGGAGCGATCAACTAACAATTACCACTAATTGAAGCCAAGTAAGGTTGGAACTGAGAATTGAACATTGGATTTATCAATGTACAGGCCATTGGTGATCCTGAAAGAACTGTTTTTGTGGAACAATCGTGTCAAAAGCCTGACTGTGATGGTCTCAACAGAGAATGGCAGTATGGACAGTTTTTATTTTTGAGGTGTTTTGCTATAAAGTAGAGAATAAAAATGAGGGGAGGAGTTGCTAGAGGGAGATATGGAATAAAGATTTTTTTCCACATGAGAGAAATAACAGTATTTCTTAAATGCTTATGGCAACGATTCAGTAGAAAGTAGAAAATGGGTGATGTAAGAGAGAGGGGGATGAATTGCAGGGGTGATGTCCTCCAGTAGGTGAGTGGGGATGGGATCTAGTGGACAAGTGGAAGGGTTGGCGTTAGATAAGAATATGGGCAGGGCTTCCCTGGTGGCGCAGTGGTTGAGAGTCTGCCTGCTAATGCGGGGGACACGGGTTCGAGCCCTGTTCTGAGAGGATCCCACATGCCGCGGAGCAACTAGGCCCGTGAGCCACAACTACCGAGCCTGCGCGTCTGGAGCCTGTGCTCCGCAACAAGAGAGGCCGCGATAGTGAGAGGCCCGCGCATCGCAATGAAGACTGGCCCCCGCTTGCCACAACTAGAGAAAGCCCTTGTACAAAGACAAAGACCCAACACAGCCAAAAATAAATAAATAAATAAATAAAAAAAGAATATGGGCAAACAGGCACAGTTCCACAGCATGTAGTTGGGTCTATGCGGTGGTAGGATTTGTGGGAGTTCTTTTCTATTTTACATTTTCTTTCAGGTGAGGGTGACAATGGGAGGAGGAAATGTTCAAAGTTTGAGGAGAGTAGAAACATGAAATAGTAATTTATGAGAGTGGGAGAATGAATGGACTAGGAAAATATAGTATGATTCTTGAACAGCATTAAGGGTCTATTTGAAGTGGGTGTCTTTTTCCTCCATCTACATTCAGCAGCAGGGATGCAGATGTGGAATGGGCAGAAAGTTAGATTTAACTGGAGTTGGGACTTTTCCAAGTGTGTAAGATGAAACAAGGGGTAGTTGAGCTCGAAAGTGAGAGCGTGATTATAATGACTGGCCACTGTGATGGATAATTTGGGAAGTGGGACTATGAGGCAGCTGATGGAATGTGAAGGTTGAAAGGCTGCCTCTGACTTGGGGTAGACAACAAACCTGACAGAGCACGATACACTTACTGCCCGAGACCTATATTATTAATAAAAATTATATCATTACAGACAAATGGATGAATTCCCACAGTGACTACTTTGCCTATAACGACACTTACTTGAAAATATAAGTTCTGGCATGTGTGTTGAAAAAAAAATCTAGTCACATTACTAAAGTAATGTACTACTCTCACCTCATTTATTCATTACTTTCCCTCTGAAGGGCTTTAGCTGCTGAACAAGAATCTGTCAAACACTAAACATGCCTCAGAGGTTGTAAGTCCTAGAAGAATGAGGGTTTGAGTGAAAGCAGATGAAAGTCTAGAGATAGTAGGAAAGGGGATGAGGAGAAAGGTGGACTAGAAAGGAAGCAGCAGTCCTCGAAGATAAAAATGCCATTGGCAAATCAAACTAGGCAAGAAATAATACATTAAAAAAACTAAGAGGATGAACAAGAATAATAAGGGGGCGGTGCAGAAAGAAGCATGAAAGATACGGCAAGTATGGTAAAAGGATACAATAATATTACTGAGATTCTTCAGTGATGCTGCTGATAAAGTTGAATTTTCTTATAAATAAGGAATTTGAAAAGGATATTTATTTAGTGCTTAGTACATGCCAAGCATTTTACACGCATTTATTTATATTACACTCTTGAGGTCTAAAAGATAGATACCATTATTATCCCCATTTAACAGATGAAGAAACAGAGGACTAGAGATGTTAAATCACTTACCTGAGCCCCACAGCTCATCTCTCTGATTTCAAAGCCAGCACCCCTTCCATCTTATCAAAACCATTGCCAGGTGATTGAGACACTTTATATAAAAGTGTCCTTTTAAAAAAATTCTTTGAATCCATATTTATTTTTAATTTGCACAATAATTTATAATTACCAGATAGAACAGTATGTTCACAATTGTGTCCATAAAGATAAGTACACTAACTGAAAGCCACAAAACAACTGAAAAGGTTGACAGGAAATCCAAACACAAGTGAAAATGTTCCTCTGAGTTCACGCATTTGTGAGCATCAAACTCCACTAATTACTTCTATTTGTGTATATTATTCTTTATCTATGTTAATTAATTTCATCTGGATGGATCCTTTAATTTTATTTCATTTTCTATGTGGCCTTCTCCATAGATTTTAACATATCATTCATTGGCTGCTGCTCTGGGGTTGGATATCTACTAGTCAGCATGGAGGACCTCCCACTCTCTTCTCCCACATCATACCCTTCAATTTATTTTTCCAGATTGTAAAAGTTTACTGAATGGTCAAAAAGCCAGCCATTTGATTATACTTGCTACTACATTACGCCATGTGAATGATATTTTAAAATAAAAAATGAATGATATCTGAAACATTATTAGAAAAGTAAATAGTCAATTTAAGGCATTTTACATGAAAGCTAATTTCAAAAATCTATACAAAAGTAACATTGTTTTAAATGTAGCAAGTCTACCTTCCACAGATTTTAGCCAAAAATTTGCTTTCCTCCTTATAGAAGGGGAATTAGGTCTTAAAGATGTAGGAGACAAATCAAGTGTAAAGACTTTTATTCTTTCATTTTTTATGACAAGTTATTTTGTGATATACAGATTAAATGGAAATAGTATTTCCCTGGTCAGAGTGCTACAAATCAGGTCATCCTGATACAAGTCTTAACCATAGGAATCAGAGCATAAATGTATTTTGTCTGAGGCAAGTTCAAGAACAGAAGAAAAGATGATGAAAAGGCATCGGGATCTATCACTTCACCCCTATGTGGCATGTCGACATGTTTCAATCCCAGACAAAGGTTTGTGGATGCCCTTCTCTGGCATCTGTTGACTGGATTTCACAACAGAAAGTGGGGCATGACACGCAGCCTAATGATTTTCCCTGTTGCAGACCATGCAAGGAAAAGCACTAGGTCACTTAAACATTTAAGCCAAGCAATAAACTATTCACTAATAAGTTAGAAAGGTCAAAGCAAGCTTCTTCAAAGCAATTCACTGGAAAAATAAAGACCCCAATGTTCCTAACTTTAGGAATGAAAAAATAACCCCCCATATCATTTATAACTTATCAATTATAAATATCTACATACTCATTTAGAATTACAAATACACAGAACAAGAAGATCACTTTTACTGTATCATCTCATCATTCTTTGGATAAATGCTAAAGGATTTGTTGGCCCTTTTCCACATTAGGGTACTTAGTATTCAAAATAACCAAGAAAGTAATGTAGAAAAGGGCCCATACACAGAATGCCACCAGGATGGGGATATAAATCCTTCTTTGACCTCCTCAAATAGGGAATATAAAGACCTCACACAGGTGAGAAAAGTTTAAAAATTGGAAGCCTTATGCCTTAGTTCAAGCTGCCATAACAAAGTGCCATATACTTGGTGGCTTAAACAACAGAAAATTTTTTCTCATTGTTCTGGAGGCTGGGAAGTCTACCATCAAGATACTGGCAAGGTAGGTTTTGTTCTGAGGCCTCTCCTCTTGGTCTGTAGGTGGCTACCCTCTCACTGTGTGCTCACATGACCTCTTTCTATAAGAGTGGTATGGTGGAGGGGAGAGCAAGTTCTCTGGTGTCTCTTCTTATAAGGGCACTAATCCCATCAGACCAGGGCCCTGCCCTCATGACCTCATCTAACCCTAATTACCTCCTAAAAGCCCCATCTCTAAATACCATTACAGTGGGGGTTAGGGCTTCAACATATGAATTTTTAGGGGACACAAATATTCGGTCCAGAATACTTTACAAACATATATGACATGGCTTTCAATGCCAGTGCTCATGAAGCTATTTATTTTCTCCTGGGTACTAGGTGTGTAAATCAGATGCACTGTCATAGGAGAGGTGATGGGGCCTTGGTTACGGCTTCATTGTTTACTCAGCTAAGCTTCCCATTAGTTTGGTGTATTAGTCAAGGTTCTCCAGAGAAAAAGAACCAATAGGATATATATAGATATACAGAACGAGATTTATTATGAGGAATTGGCTCACGTGATTATGGAGACTGAGAAGTCCCACAGTCTGCCGTCTGCAAGCCAGAGACCCAGGAAAGCCAGTGGTGTAATTCAGTCTGAGTCTGAAGGCTTAAGAACCAGGTGAGCTGACGGTGTAATTATTAGTCTGAGAGCAGAAGACCCATATTTCAGCTCACGCAATCAGGCAGAGATGGGGCAAATTCTTCTTTCCTATGTCTTTTGTTTTATTTAGGCCCTCAACAGTTTCGATGATGCCCACCCACGTTAGGGAGGGCAATCTGCTTTACTCATTCTATCAGTTCAAATGCTAATCTCACCTGGAAACACCCTCACAGACACACCCAGAAACAACGTTTAACCAGATATCTGGGTACCCGGCAACCCCATCAAGTTGACACATAAAATTAACCATCACGTTTGGTTATTAGAGATAAGGTGAGGAAAATATTTGTCTATTGGTTGTTGACAGCTGGCATTGTATCTTATTGGTCAGTGTCCACGCTGTACAACTTGTTAAATATTTTGAGTATCACTACTGGTTATACATATTTTCTTATTAAATAAAATATATTCTTCATTAAAGCATATAACTAAATCAAGGCATAAAGAAATAGAAAGATTTAAAAATAATTAGCCACTGTTCTCATTAATCTTTAAATATTATTTTCTGACTTTTGATGTAACTCAAACTTTAAAAGAACGAAGTGACCTTGAATATTGAAAGTTAGAGTTCGAGTTGCTATGATTTGAGTAAAACTTAAATTTTCTTATTGAGATGAAATTCACGTAACATTAACCATTTTAAAGTGAACAGTTCAGAGGTTCACAATATGGTACACCCATTATCATTATCTAGTTCCAAAAGTTTTTCATCACCCCAAAAGGAAACCCCATACCCATGAAGCACTTGCTCCCAAATTCCTCCCCCCCAGCCCCTGGTTTCTGTCCCTATGGATTTGCCTATTCTAGATATTTCATATAAACGGAATCATACAATATGTGACCTTTTGTGTCTGGCTTCTTTTACTAAACTTAATGTTTTCAAGGTTCATCCAGGTTGTAGTATGTATCAGTACTTCATTCCTTTCTTAATGTCTGAATAATATTCCATTGTATGTATATGTCATAATTTGTTTATTGATTTATTGATAAATATTTGAGCTGTTTTCACCTTTCGGCTATTGAGTTAGACTTCTAACAGTTCATTCCAGAGTCAGACCCCAGTGTTATCTCCCCACCTTCCACATTATAAGCTTAACTACCCTAGAAAAAGGATTTTGACTGCTTCGTGTATCTTGTGGCACTTGGCTCTGTTTCCTGGACTGTTCAGTCTTTCCCTACTTGAAAGCTTAAGGAAGAATCTGTCTCATTCACCCAGCCTCCACAATAGAAAGATTGATCAGTTCCTGCAGCATCAACTGCTCCTTCACTTCCTTCACCTCCCTGCTGACCAGTTCTTTCCTAAACAGAGTGCCTTTCAATCTCTTCTCTTGCTTTCCTGCTCTTCTCCATCTGTAATTGGCCATCCATGCACTGGCTCCTCTGTGAGTGATCTGACACGTGTAAGAGTATTTCTTTTCTGATCTAGACCATCCTCTAAAAATAGTTTGATATTATAAAACTCAGCTACACCTAAGCATAACTTTAAAAAACACATTGAAACAGAATTAAACATGAACCATGTTCCAGCTTTCCCTTCCTCTACTCCCCATCCCTGTTCCATCACAGTTGACTAGTCTTGCACATACAGCTAAATTGATTTTGGCTGGGTGGCAAAAGAGTGTATCTTAGTTAAATAAACCAATTCCTACAGATGTTATTCCTCTGACATAACAGAATGCCTCAATCCAGATAAGCTGTTCATTTCTCCTTAAGAAGAGCCTTGAGGATTGAGTACATGGTGAGAAATACAGGTCAGTAAGATCAGATTGCCCCAAGGTGCTCCTCACATCACACTATGTCAGCACCTGGCTTCTCTGCATCTCAGAAGGCCTGTACCGGTAGCCAGTATAAGAGCTATATCTTTCATATGTCTGCTCAAAGCAAACTTATTTTTGGATGTTCCTCAGCCTTGAATTGCACTAAAGAAATACTGCCGTATTTCTTACAGAGTGCTGATTTACCCAATAGACAGTCTGAGCACAAGCTTACAAACCTGGGACACAAAATTTTTTCGGGGTGGGAGAATTTGGTCTTTATTACTCTATACAAAACATGAAGATAGTCATTATGGGAAAAATAGAAGGTCGTAAGAGTGCTGTATACTTAGTTGACAGTACATAATTCATTATTTTTCAAGTTATCATGTAGTAAAACTGACTTTTTAATGTACAGTTCTATGAATTGTAGTATATCTTTTAAATTTTAAATTGTGTATAAAGTGGAGGCACTGTAATCTTTTCAGGGCTAAGTGCCTCTAAAGGGCTTAACCCAGCCCTGTACTCCAGAAATTGACAGGTTAAAATAAGTATGGAAGTTGGAGAACACTCACGATACCTCTCTACCATCCTTCACTTTACGTTAAAAAAAAAAAGTTAGAAATTGAGCATTGAACTGTGAACCTCCTTTTTCCTTCTCGTGTCACAAGGTAACCTATGGTAATAAGCCCATTACATGATCAATGAAAAAAGAAATAATTTCCACAATTTTGAAAGATAACTGGCTCTGAAATGTGGAAGATTTCCTATTTGCCTTTAATCTGAGAAAACTTCTTTTTAAAATGGTAGAGGTGAAAAAACATAGTTTTGGTGATGCAGTGATATCTTAACATGTATCTTACTTGAAACCTTGTATCTTAAGTACTTATCACCTTATTTTTCAATTTCTATTTTAGTGTAGCAGTTTGCACATAGGGCTAAATTGAACTGATTTTTCAGTGTCATTTTGACTTAGCACTTGAAATTAACGTTTACCAGCCTCCTGTGTTCCACATACCCTATAGCAAGTCTGTATTGAACACAGAATATTTATCCCAAGGTGGAATTTGAATTTGTGACTTCTACTTCGGAAAACTGCATTATATTCAATTTCATAAATATCTACAAAGTATCTATTATGTACAAGACATTGTTAGGCACTGAGACAGAGGTAAAGAGGAATAAGATGATACGTTCCTAAGCATATTGTATTTTATCATGTATCCCATTTATTATATTTGTTAGTTCATGTGTTTTTTTTCACCCCTTATGGCAGGAAATGTGCCTTATTTGACTTTGCATACAAGTGTTAAAATTATTTGTTGAACTATGGTTTTGGCTAACCCAGATTTAGATAGAACTATGTCGCTCTGATCTGTAATACTGGAGATAGACTCTCGTGGAACTTGACTGTGAGTCCAAGACTCTCAGTGGCTAGATCTGGCATCAAAAATCCCTACTACCATATTTCTACTACAAGTTTTACCAATGAAATCTTCTGATCAGATCTTTAGATTTGTTTGCTTATTTTCTTTTCCTTTTTGATATAAGGTTTCTTTTCCTTTTGTACTTGAGTGAATGAATGGACCTATAGTTGACTAGAACAAGTATGTTAGATACATTAAAAAAAAACCCCAAACTATAGTACAAGGTAGGAACAGCAGGAGCATGGGTATTAAGGCAGAAAAACACAGGGAATAACCACCAAAGGGGAGTAGTCCAATTTGACCAGAGTAGAATATGGGATGCCAGAAGGGAGTAATGTAAGATAATGCAGGAAATATTTGTTCACTTAGGTACACACACAGTGGAGCTAATAATGGTGTTACTGTCAATACTTGGCTGAGCTCTTGAGCTTTATTGATACAGATAAACTCTTTGTTCCATGGCCCTAGATAGCATCCAGAATCTGCCAACTTTCTCTCCAAGGTGCTCCAGAGTAAGTGCATGGATTAATTCAGTTCATCACACCTACTCCATAAACAATGGGAGTACCACTTAAAATGGTCTTACTGGTTAAGTGACACAAGCCACTTCAAGTGCAAGACTATGCAGTTATATAGTACTAAGTGAGGATAATGAATTGAGGCTTGAGTCTGTTTAAATAACCAATAACCTCTGTGAGTCTAATTTTCCAAAAGAGTAACTATGTCTGCTCTTTCTGGGATTCTTCTGAACAAAAGAAATTTAAATCTCTCTCAGCCTTGCCAAAATAAGAGTGTTTGGATATTCTAACACCAATAATAGGCATTATACCAATCTTATGTCTTGTTACTAAAGAGGAACCAAGCTTAATATGACTGCACGTAGGATGAAATTGAAACACAAGTGAGTTAAGTTGTGGAATGGCAAAAGTCACTTAGGGAATCAACTTTTCCAGAAGTCTTTAAAATTTGATTGTCATATGTTCAACTGTTTGAGCTATTTTATGTCTAGCACAGTCTGGAAGCAACATTTCTATACAAGCTGATTGCATTTGAATATCTATTTTTATTCATTTATACATTCAATAAATATCAGCTGAGTACCCACTATATGGCAGTCCCTCTTCTAAGTTTCAGGGATAAGGAGTGAACAAAACCAAGTCCCTGCCCCCATGGAGCTTGCAATCTGGTGAAGGATAGATAATAAATTAATCAATAAATAGGTATTCTATCATCACACAATGATAATTATTGGCAGGAAAGTTAAAGCAGGATGAGGTGATACAGAGTAAATGGGGGGTAGATTTTATATCGGGGAAGCCACTCTTAGGTGGTGATGTTTGAATAAAGACATTAATATAGTGAGGGAGTAAACTATGTGAAAGTCTATGGGATGAGCATTCCAGGCCACAAAGGCAGCAAATCTGAAGGTTCTAAGGTGAGAATGAGTTTGGCATGTTCTAGAAACAACAAGGAAAATGTGGCTGGAGTAGGGTGTTCAAAGCAGTGAGACCTGAGGTCAGAGAGGTGGACAGAATAAAAAAACATGTAGGGCCATATTGGCCCATGATTAGGATTTCAGATTTGATTCTAAAAGTGATTGGAAGCCATTGAAAATGTTGAACAGCAGGTTAGCATGATCTGATTTACAATTTAAAAGTCCTCTGCTTGCTTGTGTCTGTGTATAAGCTAAAATTGCCCTGATTCCTGATGAGTAGACATGGGCTCCTAAAAAGACTGAATCTTTTTATTTGGGGCAAAGTGAAATTTACCTTAAGTGCAGACCCCACGAAAACTCTGTAGTATTCCAGTTCTCTGGCTTTAGTGTTTCAGTTTTCATGTCTTCCTCTCTGGTGGACATGGTCCAAGGCCCCTCATCAGTGACTGGCTGAAAGTAGCCTACTCAGCTTTAAGGACACCAGCCCATTTTGGAACTCAGTTGTCCTTGTCCCTAAGCCTGTGGGTAGGATAGATGTGTTACTATATCACTGTTAACCTAGTGGCATTTCATTACTTGGGCTCTCCAAAATAATTACAGGCCCAATGGTGAGGCTCTTGGTGTGCTGAGACTTGTCCTATTGCCTTGCTCTGACACCTCTGTGTCAAAGCATATTGGCAAATAACCCCCCAGGGAATGTGGTAAAAGCCTCATTTTCTTCCAAAAGGATCAGCGTATACCTGGATATGCTTATAACACAATTCAGAACTTAGAGTCCTCAAATCACCATATTATTCTAGGAATAGCTTTCATTCTGTTTTTTTTTCCCCTCACACAGAGAAAAACTGAGAAGTGAAGTTCTTTACTACCAAATGGCAGAACCAGATATAGAACTATCTGTAAGAGCTATCTGTGAAAGAGCTATCTGTAAGAGCTATCTGTAAGAGCTATCTGTGAAATGTATGAAACTACATCATTATATGTTGCTCTGTTGCTAAAGATACACTAATTTGCCATTTAAAATTTCCCTCTCCTCAGTGGCCATCCTACAAACCTTGCTGGCATTTATTTTGATTCCATTTTTAAAAAGAAGCTTCCCCCTACCATGTTTATTTGAAAATATATTTCAAGCCTGCAACTTATTGGGAAAAATATGGAGAGTGCTTTATTTTTGTTGTAGGCATAATAAAACTAAATAACCAAGACTAACATTAGTTTGAACTTTATCTTGGAATATGTCCATGAAGAACAAAGAAAGCCAGACTAATCTTCTTGACTTTCTCTCCTCCAGATTCTTATATCAAAGACCCTTTGACACACGTAAGTTATAGCTTTTGAATTACTTATTGTAGCATGACTCCATCTTGAAGTTTTGCATACTCAGAACGGAGATTTTGCCCCAATTCCTGTCTTCTGTCTGTTTTTTCAGCCACTATTTTACTTCGTTCGGATTCCTTATCTTTCAAACCACATTATTTGGGAGGATGAGCTATGGGTTGAATCAGACTGTCAATTCTGATTTGGGAGGAAGTTTTATGAAACTCAACAGTGCTGGAGCTCATTGCTCAGTATTCCAAGAAATATCATTGCTATGATTCTCAAAGTTTTCGAAACCTTACAAAGAATGTGGGACGGCTAATGTGTTTCAGCCATATTATTTCAGAGCAAATCTCCTAAGGGTTTGGTAGACTCCTGCAAAGCTGACTTTGGCTGTACTAAGGTTTATTTAAGTAAAATAATGAAATAAAGGCAGCTAACTTCAGATTAGCCTCCACATGCCTTTGTTGTAATGCAAAGTCTACAATCACCCCAAATTCAAAATGTGGCAAACTTTCCAACATAGGGTGCCACATTGCTGACTTTATTATTTTGGAAAGGGAATAAGCATGGGCAAGGTGAGCAAGGAGGACTCTTCCTCTGCTCAGAAATTTTCTCCCAGGCAATCAACAAATGGAGTTAATATGGCCATCTTTTTAAATGAAAATATCCCATGGATAAGGTTAAATATATTGCCTTTGATTTTAGGTAGCCAGTGAGGGATTGGCACACTCTTTCGGTAAAGGTCCAGATAGTAAATATTTTAGTCTTTGTGGACCATGTGGTCTCTGTCACAAGTCCTCAACTCTTGCTTGTTGTAGTGTGAAAGCAGCCATAGCAGCACATAGCTGAATGGGGATGGCTATGTTTCGATAAAACTTTACCTACAAAAACACAGCAGCCCAGGGACTTCCCTGGTGGCTCAGTGGATGAGAATCCGCCTGC
Source organism: Balaenoptera acutorostrata (assembly GCF_949987535.1). Lineage (NCBI taxonomy): Eukaryota > Metazoa > Chordata > Mammalia > Artiodactyla > Balaenopteridae > Balaenoptera > Balaenoptera acutorostrata. The sequence continues at coordinate 101,245,762 of NC_080085.1, read as the reverse complement.
CAGTGTGGGGGACACGGGTTCGATCCCTGGTCCGGGAAGATCCCACATGCTGCGGAGCAGCTAAGCCTGTGCACCACAACTACTGAGCCTGCGCTCTAGAGCCTGCGAGCCACAACTACTGAGCCCACACGCCACAACTACTGAAGCCCGTGTGCCTAGAGCCTGTGCTCCACAACAAGAGAAGCCACCGCAAGGAGAAGCCTGCACACCGCAATGAAGAGTAGCCCCCGCTTGCCACAACTAGAGAAAGCCCGCGCTCAGCAACGAAGACCCAATGCAGCCAAAAATAAATAAAATTAAATCTTTAAAAACAACAACAGCAAAACAAACAAACAACCCCCATGGCAGCCCAAATTTGACCCATGTGCCATAGTTTGCCGACCCCTAGGTTATAACAATTATAGTAGCACATAGGTTTATTTGCAGAATTATTTCAACACAAAGGACATCATGAAATTTTTGAACAACTGAGAGAATGCCTTGAGTTGGGTGGCTACTTTATAATTTGGCCATCTACCCTAGTGTCTTCATTCTACTGAGTCACCTCATCTGCTGCTTTTGGACTTGAGCTGATGTTTTATTCTGGCTAAAAGTGTAGAAACCGCTGATATTTTACATTACTCTCCTCATAATTCCCTTAGAAATAGCAACATCTGGCATTTTTAAACAGCAATAGAATTTCTGGCTGTCTCGCTTATAGCAAATTTCATAAAGCAACTAGTGACTTTAAAAATGATTTTTATAGGATAAGTTTAAAGTAGAATAAGTAGAATTTATTTCAATGTATCTATCTTACTCTAGTTATAATTTTGCATTTGGCCAAACATCACTTTACATTGTTTTGCTCTGTTCAAAGCCTTTCAGAACTCATCTAAATAGTTTTGTGCACGTATTAAGGCATGCATGTGTTTATTACTTTATATCATAATAACCATGTATAACTTATTCTGCATTTCCATTGTAACCTAGAGAGGGAATATCCTTCAATGAACACTTTCACGTATGTTTTCTCATTTAATATAATTTAATTATTTTTACAGATGAATCACAGGGAAGATAAAGTTACTTGCCCAAGGTCACCCAACTAGTTAAGAGTGCAGCCAAGCTTCACAAACAGGTCTGTCCAACTGCAGAGGCTCTGCTTTTTCCACTACATCACAATGCCTACAGGAAGCTACTTGCAATTCTTGGCAGGCTTTGTCTTTTCTTTTTTTTTTTTTTTAAACCTGAGCTGTTTTCAAGTAAATCATAGAAGAACTGAGTAGCATAGTATTCAATTCTTTTCATTTATTTTGGAAGTACATATTTTCAAAAGGAGATATGGTAGATGGTTTTGTTTAAACAACCATGGTTCTATGACTTGAATATTTCCAAATAAGGGTGACTTCCAAAAATTATTTGCTTTCTTGGCAGTCTCCATACATTCTTTGTGAATGCAACTACATTTCCCATCTTCCTTGTTTAGCAAAAAATCATATGTTAATAACATTTTTGAAAGGTGTGGCTTGGTGATATTCTTTTCAGATTTGAAATAACTAGACTTCCTGGCATCATAACTTCAAATTGTGGTGAAGCCATCTGATAATAAGTTGAACATTCTGAAACTGACTTTTGTTTGGGTATAGCTTTGTATCACTCTGAATGTTGATATGAGTTAGGGGTAAAAGTTAATGCCAAAATCTTAAGATACAGATATGCAAGCCTTTTTATAAGTATGAGATAAATTCCCTTCTGTCAGAATGTGTCTTTTTTTTTTCTTGGCCAGAGCAGAAAACATCAAAGTGAATCATTGCATTATAAAAAAGTTTGGTTGGGAGAATTGACCCTTAAAAGTTCTTCCAGCATGTATGACTCTCAGACCTCAATCACTGTTGTGCAAAAATATAATGATTTTTTAATAACATCTATATTTCAGACATTGAGCCCCAAGGGCTCGATGGTGGGGGACTGGTGGGAAAAAAACTAACCTCAGTCACTTCTTAGGGTCTTCTCCCCAAGACTGTCAACATCATACTGTCAACATCTTATGTGGTGCCTGGGTGTTGGGGGGAACTGGAGTAGCAGTGATGAGAGGACAAGCACACAGTTATTAGTTATTAATCAGAGGTTTATACAGATTAGTGCTGAGATGTTCCCTCTCCTGGCTACGTAGTCCCTTCAAATCAGAGGTCCTTGGCTGCTGTCCCACTGCTCTTGGGGCTCAGGAATCTTTGCCTACTCTGCATACAGACCTGCCTGCCAAGAAACATCTCACAGCCATTGCTTTCTAGGGTCTTAATGCTTCCCTGCTAGAACTGCTATGAAATGAAGTAAAAGATCCTTGATTCTATTCAAGAGTCTTATATTTTGTTTCCACTCTTCTCCCCCAGCTTGGAAGAATCCATTTCTAGTGTGAGGAAAAGCCTTCTCCCTTTCTATATTTTGAAGGTCCTCTCTGCCTGTGGAATTACTTCCTCTATGAGCTTAGATTTTTTGAATGACTAAACTCGCAAGCCCCTTCTGTCTTTTTTGCTGAGGTACTCTAACTCTTTCCCGCAAGGCCAGGAGAACAGAGCCCGGTACCCACTTGGATGGAGGGAAAAGAAAGTGGAGAATATACTGAGAAAAACATTACTTAAAACCACAGAATACTATCTTGTCACCTTATCCATTACAACCAATGAATAGCTTTTCTGTGAAGTTGTCTCAGTACCTAATGAACTCTGGTTTGGAGTCCAGAAAGAACTGTGATATGTTGACTTAAATAAAAAAAAAATCAGCGTAACCCTGTAAAAGCAAGTCCTTAAAAGCCCCACAATGAAAAGTGGGATCATGGTGCTGAAGAAAAGAATGCTCTTGTGAGAGTTTCAACTTCTCATTCTCACCGTAGAACAGCTTCATGGAAGCCGCCTTTGCTTGCCAACCTTAGCAGCTGGGTTGTTCTCTCTCTTCTGGCTCTCCTCAAGCTCCCCCTTCCCGTTGATCCCTGCTGACAAGTTCTGCAGCTCTCGGGAGCTACCAGCTCTCCTGAGCTAGCTGTTTGGTTGCGACCTGACCTGCGGCGCAACTAAGGGCCATGTCAACAAAGAGTCACAGAATCACTCATTTTCAGATGGATTTGGTTTTTTCTAATTATCATTGATACTGATTACAGAGCAGTTGACTGGACCACAACAAAGTAAATCATTTTCAGACATAAGACCAGCAAAATGGCCAGACGTGTTGTACTGAAAAGAATGTGGCTCAGAAACGGAGACGTGGGGAGGTTAAAGGGCTTGTCTATGTTCATACAGCAGCAAGTTCGTGAATGGAAGAACGCGATCAAAAGCCACTTCTGTGGACTATGTTAAGTGCAGAGTTGTGATAACATTCAAATACACTGTGAAAGACTCAACAGCTGTTTAACTCTAATAAAACAGTAGCACTGATTGATAATACAGTGTCATATCATAATCGTCAGCAAGGGCCTCACTGCCTTAGTTCCACCACATATAAACTGTGAAACCTGGGCCTTGTCATTTTTCTTCTCTGTGTCTCAGTTTCCTCATCTATACAATAGGGATAATAATAGTACCTACCTCATGGGGTTGTTAGGAAGCTTGAATGAATTAATATATGTAAAGCACTTGGGATAGTGCTTAGCTTATAGTAGGTATTATATATTAGTTGTCATTATGAAATTACCATTACTTTGGGGAAATATCCCAGTGATATTTTCAGAGAAGATAAATGTGTATGTGAAGATTAAAGGACATCAAAACAAAGCCAGGTGGGACTTCCCTGGTGGTGCAGTGGTTGAGAATCTGCCTGCCAATGCAAGGGACATGGGTTCGATCCCTGGTCCGGGAAGATCCAACATGCCGTGGAGCAACTAAGCCCGTGCACCACAACTACTTAGCCTGTGCTCTAGAGCCCGTGAGCCACAACTACTGAGCCCATGTGCCACAACTACTGAAGCCCACACGCCTAGAGCCCATGCCCTGCAGCAAGAGAAGCCACCGCAGTGAGAAGCCCACGCACCACGATGAGAAGCCCACGCACAACAAAGAGTAGCCCCCTCTCGCTGCAACTAGAGGAAGCCCGCGCACAGCAATCAAGACCCAACACAGCCAAAAATAAGTTAATTAATTAATTAATTAAAAGAAAACAAAAGCAAAGCCTGGTGGTTGCCAGAGGGGAGGGAGTTTGGGGGAGGAAAGAAAAAGGTGAGGGAGATTAAGAGGTACAAACTTCCAGTTGCAAAATAAATGTGTCACAGGTATGAAATGTACAGTGTGGGGAATATAGTCGATAATTATGGAATACCTTTGGATGGTGACATATTATAACTAGACTTATCCTGGTTATCAGTTTGAAATGTATAGAAAAATTGAATCACTATGTTGAGTAACAGGAACTAACAGTGTTAATTATACTCCAAAAACAAACAAACAAATCCATAGAAAAAGAGATCAGATTTGTGGTTACAAATGCGTAGTTTGTACCTTTTGCTTGTCTTCATCCGATTCCCCCTCCCTCCACACCCTTTGGTGTGGAGGGAGGGGGAATCGGATGAAGACAAGCAAAAGGTACAAACTCCCAGTTATAAGTAAGTACGAGGGATGTAATGTACAGCATGATAAAGATAATTAACATGGCTCTCTGTTATACATGAAAGTTGCTAAGAGATTAAATCCTAAGAGTTCTCATCACAAGGAAAAAATTTTCTCTATTTTTAAAACTTTGTATCTATGAGATGATGGATGTTTACTAAACCTATTATGATAATCATTTCATGATGTATGTAAGTCACCTCATGGTCACAAGGTGGCTGCTCCCATCCATCCTCACAAGCATGCTCCAGGCCAGAAAAAGAAAAAGGGAATAGCAAGGGGAACCTCCTCCTGCCTATTTCAAGCAAGCAAAATGTTGCCCGAACCTCCAGTAAACTTTTCCTTACATCTCATTCATCCAGACTGTCACATGGATACACTTAACTTTAAGCAACACTGGGAAACATTGGTTTTCAGCTGGAAACACTGCTATATTGGACAGGATTGGATTTCTTTAATAAGGAAGATGGGGAAAATGCATATTTAACCACCAGTAGGATGTGTTATATCTATCCTAATATAGCAAAATATAGTAAAAAAAAACCCAAAATAAAAACATTATAAAAGCTTGAAAAACAAAATACATCTAACTGTACTGACATATAGGGACTTCCACTGGTGTAAAGATGCCTAACACGCTGAAGAATGCAAGATAACATTTTATGGATAAAAAGCTACTGTTGGGGGTGGTTTGGGGAAAAAAATGTTTCAACTAAAAACACTGAACTTTTAGTATTTCTGCCAAACTAGTTTTTTTTCTTTTCTTTTCTTTTTTTTTTTTTTTGCCTTTTGTAAGGCAACAAAGTAAAACAAGCAGCTTCTGCTCCCAAGACTGGACATTCTCCTTCTGGCAGCTCTCTTTGTACTTCCAATTTATGTGGTTTGCTTAATTAAAAATATGAAGAATTTTCCTTCTCAAATTCTTTCCCACATTCTGATTCCCAATATCTGGGCCCCAGGGATTTCTCTATCTGCTTTTTCTAATCTCCCAGAGCAATCTAAAAGAGGCCACCTTAACTTCTTCGTCCTCTAATGCTAGCCTGCCATGTGAGAGTGAGGAAAAAGTCTATTGTTTCCGTTTCTGTTTTCTTCGCTGGCCACCTTGGGATCAGATATAAAAATTATCAATATACATGCAAAGTGCTTGGTAAGTCATTGGAGATATGGGCAATGAAGCGTAAATTGTCCTAACGTTATAGCTGTACACATTCTTTTGGAAATCATCTCGGGGGTTCTGGGGCTGAAGTCAGTACTGAAATGGCTTGACCTTTAGATTCAATAATAGGAATGAAAATTTCACAACACGGAGTGGAAACACCAGCAAGGTGGATACTTCTCTTTCCCTCTTGCAGGGCATGCCAAAGGACCTGCTCTTCTTCTACGACCACCTCAGAAAGGTCACTGGAGTGGAGCTTCTCTACTGCTACCACTGCTACATGGCCACACACTTCGTCCTCCAGGCCACCATCTAGACCCACCGCATCTGGAAGAAAAGGTCCTCCCACACCGGGTAACCTTCACCAATTGGAACGCAGCCAAGCAGGGGTGCCAGGCTGTATGGCTGGTGGACTCACGGCCACCAACTGATGCAAGGTTGTTGTGATTTGTGACATCAATGAGAACGAGACTGAGAAGGGCTTCTACTGCTAGGGGACTCTCAGGAAAGGTCCAAGCCTGGTGTTCTTATCTTACCGCCCTTCATCATCTGCGTGAAGCTGGACCTGCGGTGGGGGGAGGTCAGGGGGAGGAGCGATTGAGGACAACCTGACAACCTGAGGCCCCTGCATCAGCAGGAGGGTGGGGACTTCCTTTACTTCAGGGGACAGACCCACGGCAGCCACTCCCAGGCAAGGATCCAGACACCACTCTGCGACGCAGCTCACCTCCCTGCTGTCTGATCAGGAGTTTTTTGTAACTTCTAGGTGTGATGCACCACTCCGCAACCTTCACCTTCTGAAGTGCTCTGGCTCCCTGGAACTGAACTGGCGGGTACGACAGTGGAAATCTTGTGCGTGCAGTCCTGCAGGAGATGAGGCTTGTCTACCAGCATGGTGGTAGATGTCAGGGGCTGACCCTGGACACAAGCTGCCTGGTCGCCTTGGACCTCACACCCTGGCTGCGTGACCTCAGCCAGTCTCCACTAGTTTTACTCATTTAAAATGGAAAATTGCCTGTTTATTTCAGGAGGGAGGCATGTTTTCAGCCTTGAATGAAATAAAAGTTAATCTATAAAGTTTTAAAAAAGACTAATGTAGTTTAGTAAAACTGGCTTCTCAACCTTTAAAAATGTATTTCGTGAAACTTTTCACCCATTGAAACCCAGCAATCTCCATTTTATGTTTCCTAAAAGAACAGCACTATGAATGTTTTCATAGGTTGTCAAACAAACAGGAGACCAGTTTATGGCAGCATTCAGAAACCAGGGCAAGCCAAGCAGTGAAATCACATCCTGTGTCATTTGGGGTGCTGGTATACCTGACTCGTTAAACCCAAGCTGCACAACTGTTCTCGTAAGCTCCTTACTGGCTTTTGAGTAACCATCTTCCTTCTTACTCCATGTTGCTTTCTGACATCTTTGAATAATTATCATTTTCAGACATTTGGACAAAGGAGAAAAGGCCTTGGCTCCACTATCAGTTCCCTTCATAGCACTGAACATGTGACCACTCTGGAGTCTTGGTTCTCCTTTTCTCCCTGAGGACATAGGTATTGAAAAGAGAATTGGCTCAAGCTAACTGGTCTTACCCATCTGATATATGGTTGCTAATGTGATATGATTAGCAAGACAGGTTGGGTATGATGTTGTGGCTGTGTGGCCACAGAATTTTGATTTATTCCACAGGCCCTTTTGCTATTTTATTACTTTCCCCACTCAGGTCCATTTTTTTTAACTTGTGAGAAAAAAATGTTACAGTTAGGTTATGGCTATATGGCACTACTACATTAGCCATTTTCTATTCAATTTTAATTTTTGACTGTCATAAAGTCTAAGCTTTAAAGCACTGATATGAATCATTCCGAGTTGTTTTGCTCCTGAAGACAATGTAATAGCCAGGCCTGAAAGTTCCCAGTCTGGTTATGAATGTAATTCAACCACCCAGGCAGTGATCCAGTCCATTGCTCAGCCATCGAACCCCAACAAAAAGGTAGTTTCGTCAGTTACAGCAAGCTTGTCTAAAGGTTTATAATTTGACTAATGCTCTTTTAACAGACTAGTTTTCCAGAGTGCATCTGGAAAGTGTGTCTGGAAAATGGAGACGCTATGGAAAATAGAGAAATAAAAGTAGGGAAGAGGGGGATCATCTTTAGATGTGTTCACCATGTTTCCCTCCAGTTCTGTTCTTTAGCATTTGACTACACAGTCTGTTCAAAGTCCAGATAAATTTTTGCTTCCCACAGATCATCATTCTTTCCATTCATCCCCAAACCATTCATCATCATCTCCAAAGTATGTTCTGACTTATGCCGCACTTTGAAAGGATACACCCAAGGTTGGACATGAAACATTATCAGACACTAGGACTACAAAAATTAAATGTTTAGCTTTGTTCATGGATGCTCCCCAAGTTTGGTATGTACATTCATGCTTCTGCCACATGCCATCCTATACCTTTTGTATAAAATACCCCTTGATTCCCTCACACAACTGGTTAATTCTTCAAGATCCTTTACCAGTCATATCAAGTGTCACTTCTTCTAGAATGTCTTCCTTTACCTCTCCCCATAGGTAATCAATGATTCAATAACAACTTCCATTTTTCAGTACTTCCTATAGCCAGAAAATATACTTTTTTGAAGTTTTTATCCTTCATGACTATCCCTAAGTCATTATTTAACTCTCACAACTATATTATGGGGTGGATATTACCCAATCAACGGAAGAGGAAACTGCAACTTAAAGAGGTGAAGTGACATTCTTAAGGCTACACAGCTAGTACATGGTAGAGGCAAGATTTGAACCCCAGCTCTGTGGTCTATATTCTAAGCCACTATAGCATTGTCTCCCAAAGACTGACACATAAACCACTGCTGAGAGATGATTTGAGACAGAAAATGATATAAAGATATTCTGCACTATTTATTCATTCTTTGTAAAACATACAGAGAATAAGAAAACAAATCAATTCTCAGCATTTTGCCAAATTTGCTTCATATTTTTATTTTGAAGGAATAAAACATTGTATATATACAGTTGAAGACCTCTTTACTGCCCTCCCAGATCTCATTCTTCAACCCTCCTCAGAGATAACCACCATCCTAAATTTAGTGGTTACCATTCCTTTGCAAGTTTTTTAACAACTACTGGTAAGAACACATTTATCAATAAATATGTAGTGTTGTTTTGCTTGTGTTCAAACTTTATATAAATAACACACCATATGTATTATTTTGCAGCTTGTTTTGTTCACTCAACATTGTTATTGATATTTATTTTTTTGATACACATGGTTTTTGTTCCTGCATTTTAAATACTGTAGACCAACCCATTATATCAATATGTCAGATTTATTTATACATGCTCCTCTTGACTGACATATAAATTACTTCCACTGTTTGATATTACAAATAATGCTGCACTTAGCGTTCATGTGCATGTCTCATTGTGTACATGTACTGGATTTTCTCTAGGATACAAACCAAAAAGAATTTCTAGGTCATAGTATAGGTATCTTCAACTTTAAAAAGTATTACAAAGTTGCTCTCCAAAATGTATCAATTTACACATCCATCAGCAGTTTATGAGTTCCCTTTTCTGAAAATCATCAACAGACTTCTTAGTTTTTGCCAACCTTGCAAGTGGGAAATTTTATTTCATAGTGTTTTTTTTATTTGCATTTCCTGACATTAGTAAGATTGAAGATCTTTTCATAGATTTATTGGCCATTTGGATTTCTTCATTTGTGACTTGCCCATTTTCCCTTTTAGAAATTATTTTTAAAACTTCTGTCTAGGAAAATTCATTTTTCTTGATGTGCAGTTTAATCAGTGTTGACAAATGCATGGAGTTGCATAATCAGCATCAAAAAAGAAGATATGGGACATGATCCCCCTCTGTATCCAAGATCCCCGTTAACTTATTTTCCATACCAATAGTTTTGTCTTATCCAGAATGTCATATAAATGGAACTATACCGTATGTAGATCTTTGATGTTTGGCTTCTTTCACTAAGCATAATGTGTTTAAGATTCATTCATGTTGTTCCTTTCTGTTGCTGAGTGGCATTCCATTATATGAATGTACTACAGTGTGTTTCTCCATTTACCAGTTGAAGGATTGTTTCTAAATTTGGGCAATTATGAATAAAGCTGCTATGAAAATTTTCCATACAGGTTTTTGTGAGGCATCCTCACCAGCACTCGGCATTATCAGAGATTTTTTTGAGGTTGGCCATTAGAATATAGAGGTACCTCATTGTGGTTTCAATTTGCATTTAACTAATTATTAATAATGTTGAGCACCTTTTCATGTGCATATTTGTTATCCACACATCTTCTTTGGTGAAGCATCTGTTCAAATTTTGTCCATTTTACAAACTGGGTCATTTGTTTCCTTATTGTTGATAAAATAATACTGTTAATACAAGTCCATTATCAGAAATATGATTTGCAATATTTTCTTCCAGTCTGTGGTGAGCTCCCCTTCCCATCTCTGATCTTCCTATCAGTGAAGAAGTTTTAACCACCTGCATGTTAATTGGCAAGATGGCATTAAATCACCTTCTCAGGTAAATTTTCCTCACACTGGGCAGGATCCAACTTTCTATGATTAAAACCAAAGGATGTCAACAAGTCAGAATTTTCTTTTTTGCTTAAAATTTTTCTGTTTTAATATTTTTAAGCTTTTTATTTTGGAATAATTATACTTTGACAGAGAGTTGCAAAAAAATGTACAGGAAGTCCAGTGTACGCTTTACCCAGTTTCTCCCAGTGGTTAACATCCTGAATAACTGTACTATAACGTCAAACCCAGAAACTGATAATGGTACAATCCACAGAGCTTATTCAGATTTCACCAGTTTTCCATGCACTCATTTGTGTGTGTGTGTGTGTGTGTGTGTGTGTGTACGTGCATGTGTGTGTAATCCTATGCAACTATATCTCACATGTGGATTTGCATGACTACCACCGCAGTCAAGATACAGAACTGTTCCCAGAGCCCTCTCGTGGGATCCCTTTATACCCATATCTACCACTCCCTTAACCTCTATCCCTAACCCCTAGAAATCACTAATCTGGCCTCCATTTCTAATTTTGTGATCTCGATATTATTATTTAAATGTATTCACCTGGAGATTCATTCAGGTTGTGGCAGGTATCGATAGTTCACTCCTTCTTATTGCTGAGTGTCATCTTGTGGCATGGATGCACCACAGCTTAACCATTCACCTGCTGAAGGACATCTAGATTGTTTCCAGTTTTTAGCTGTTATGAAGAAAGCTGCTCTGAATATTAATGCACAGGCTTTTGTGTGCACGTAAGTTTTCATTCCTCTGGAAAAAAGTGACAGTTCAGTTGGGTTTCTTTTCTTATACATTAGTATTAAAACTTAGCAAATATTTTTCTGAAATGCTTCACATAAACAATTTTTCTCCTTTAGTCTATTAATATGGAGAATTACATCGATATATTTTCTGTTTTTAAACTATAGTAGAAAGGTAGGTTGCATCTATATTGTGTCACTGAGCAAGGAATTTGTGCTTTATAAAATGATATGGAACAATAAAATATTTATAAAGAAAAATAATACTTTTATGTAGACAAATCTGGCCAAAGAGCGTAGGATTGATTGAAGTGGGGAGAGACAGAAAATAGATGATGGGGCCAGGTGAAAAAAATAATAATAATTTTATAATGAAAGGATTGGGGGCATGAGAACTAGGAGATTCCTATTCTAATCCCATTTATGTCACTAGTTACATACACAACCTTCAGGAAGTCATTTACCTTTTCTTGACTTCAGTTACCTCATATGTAAGAGTGATTTGGCCTGGATCTGCAACATCATTATTGTTTTCAAATGTGCAACTCTGTAATTCTAAACAATGAGGGAATGGTCAGGTTTTTCAGTGTGAAAGAAAAACAGAAGATGGATATGATCGGCGTCTTGAAGGTAAAAATCAATTTGGCTCAGCCGCTGATTGAATGTAGAGCACAAGAAGAGTTGTCAAAAAGACTTCCAAACTTCAAAGCTAAGTGACAGAGAAAAGGCAATGCTATTAGTTCAATGGAAATGGAACTCAGCAAGATAAGGTCATTTTGGTGGAAGGACTTGGTAAGTTTAATTTTGGATGTGCGTTGCCTGCGGACAAGGTAGGTGTGTTGTACAACACCAAGAGACATATGGTAATCTGTGTAAATGGCCCCCTTCACTCCAGAAATTGTATAGTATACAGTCTGCATAGCCATACACAACAGTCTTAACTCTGGACATCCAGGTGGAAATGCCCAAAAGACAGCTGGATAGGAGTCTGGAATTTGGGAAGGAGGATGCCTGGGAAATGTTGGCTTGGAGTTAAGTGGTTAGAGGTGGATAATACATAGACACTGTACATTGAGAAAGAAATGCATCCTGTGAATAGAACCAAACACTCAGCTGTAATCAAATGTATGATTCAGTTGGATTCTTTCCATATACGTATACTCGAGCATTACAAATGTTTGTTTTGTAGTAGTTAGGGTATTCTCTATCTCATTCTGTGCATAATGTTGCATAAAAATAATCTGTACTCAAATTTTTATAGCCTAATTACAGATTACTCACTCCTCTAACAATCAGATGGTTCTAAAATTAGCAAGAAGTAATATGTCTAGGATCAAGCATTTGGTTGAAAATGAAAAAAGAAATTTATGGCCCAACAGATGCATCCAAAAGTTTTATTCTTACCAAAAGAGATTAGGTTATAAAAATGGGCAAACATTCAGAGGGTCTTATCTTCTTCAGATAAAATGAAGAACTCCTCCTAAATTGTATTTATTTTTATGTATTCAGTCTGCACGTTGCTGTCATGAATCTTTCTGGTTGATGGTTAGTCTGTTTTAAGAAAGTTTTATCTCTAGGGAGGATGCCAGGCTGAGGCTGAATTATGAGACATAAAATTGAAGCTTACTATTGAGAGGACCACCCCTGTTACCTTTGAGTTAATCCAACTGATCTTTGTGAACTCTTGCTAGGGAATACATAGTGTGACTAAGTAACTCAACAAAACAGATATTCCTGACCTATATTTTCTAATGTGTGTTGACCTTCAAAGTCAAAATGATTATTAGCTTTATTTACATACTCATTAATTTATGAAGTCTTTAGGTACTGAGCTGGTGTATGAACCAGGCAAGAAAATAAATTTGCTATGTTATAAACATAAAATTTCTGCTCAAATTGTATTACCCAGCTTAATCACATTTAAATCAATAAAATGACTTTTGCCAGTTTCCAAAAGTCAATCCCTCTCAAAGAACTAAGATTTACCGCTATTAAGAAGAATCAAAACAATGATCCATAGTCTGTGAAGACATTCCTGAAGACAAGTCCCACAAATTTTTCAAATAATAAGTGCAATAGAGTTGGCCAAGATGACTCCTTTAAAGGACTGTTATGTTTATAAATAAATTCAGTCACATTGTTTGATTATAATAGTTGTATGGTTTTGCGGAAAGAACATGGATTTTGTTATCAGGCATATCTGACTTCGATTACTGATTTCACCTCTTAAACAGATGTATGACTATGGGCCACTTTTTTTCAGGTTTTTTCCAATTTTTTGTTGTGATAAAATATATATAACAGAAAATTTACTATCTTCACCATCTTTAAGTGTACAGTTTCATAGTACTAAGTACATTTATATGGTCGTGCAACCATCACCACCATCCATCTCTAGAACACTTTTCATCTTGCAAAACTGAAACTCTACACTTATTAAACAATAACTCCCAAGACTTCCCTTTCCCCAACCTCTGATAACCACCATTCTACACTCTGTTAGTATGAGTTAGGCTTTTTCCTCCCTTGGATTCTACATAAAAGTGAGATCATGCAATATTTGTCTTTCTCTGTCTGGCTTATTTCACTTAGCATACTGTCCTCCAGGTTTATCATGTTGTTGCAAATGGCAGGATTTCCTTCTTTTTAAAGGCTGAATAACATTCCACTATATATATAATACCACACTTTTGTTATCCATTCATTCATCGATGGACATTTAGGTTGTTTCTATGTCTTGGCTACTGTGAATAATGCTGCAATGAACATGAGAGTGCAGATTATCTCTTTGAGATAGTGATTTTATTTCCTTTGGATATATACTCAGAAATAGGATAGCTGGATCATATGATTGTTCTTTTAATTTTTGAGGAACTTCTATACTGTTTTCCATAATGGCTATCCCAATTTACTTTCCCACCAACAGTGCATGAGAATTTACATGGGCCACTTGCTTATCATCTCTAAGACTGTTGCATCATCTGATAAAATGGAGATAATATCTATATCATAAATGTATTATGAGCATCAAATAAATGAAAAGTATTTAGTACTAAATATGCACCATTTGAAAACCAGATTATTCTGCAGCAGTCCTATCAGAGAGTTGGTGTGTTCCTGGAGACCTCCCACTGATGCAAAGGACAGCTTCTTTTAAGAAAGATAGAAGCACTGGCAAGGGGAGGCTTATCACACAGTAACTCAGAGCTCATGAATGGTTCTTAGGAATGATGAAGGCTAAGTGTCTTCCACTAGGTAAAAATCAATCCCTAGTAGTTCAGCAAGTCAAGAAACTTAGTTTTATTTTGTATTTAATTCCAAAATGGTGTTTTAAAGAAACATTTATATTGCTAATGAAGACAGGTGCCGTCTAAATCTTGTTCACTGAATTACCATGGGATGAGATCATTGCTTAGAATTCTGAATAATCCACCAGGTCAGTCAATTCCTCTTGCCTGCTTTATAATGAAAAATAGCCAATGAAGTGTTCCTTCTGGCAATGCCCTTCCTCATTTATAATGTCTTATACAATCAAAGAGGAAATACCTCATCTCTTATATAAATTTGATACTAATTATGTGGTCAGCCCAAGCCTTCCTATCCCTGGCCCTTTTGCCCAAGCAGTCTTCTTCCTGCATAGCGGTTCAGGACTCAGGTGCTGAGCAGACCTACTAGACCTCACTTCAGAAGGGTTATTAGTCCCCTTGGAATCATCCCTTTGAGCTCTCTTCTCTCTCATACTCAGATTGGACTGCATATTCTGCACTGCTTTGTCAGAGAGAGAGAAGTTATATAAAGATGAGAGAATAGGAGTTGGCATAGAAAGGAATCTGAATTACTGTCCTTGCCAGAAGTTTAAGTGAATGGTTTATGACACTTTGGGGGTCAAGGACCCTCTCTAAAATTCTGTGGAAGCTATAGCTCTTCTCCCAAGAAATCTGCTCATGTTCATATACACAGAAAATTTCACACTCCATTTCCAAGAGTTTATGTACCTCTTCAAGCACATCCATAAGCCCCAGGTCAGTAGTCTATAATGATGACCACCACATCATGAAATTCAGACTATCTGCAATTCATATGGCAAAGATATGAGAATCATTATGTTAAAATGTCTGATACTTCACAGTTAGTTGATTTTCTAGTGTTCCACTTGGGACTTTCCTCTGTCCCCACTTTCTCTGGATAGTCTCATCCATTCCCCAAGCTTCAACTGCCCTCTCTAAGTGGTTAACCTTTTTTCTCCACGTTTGGAAAACTCATGAAAGTTACAAAACCTCTATCCAGAAACACACACATACATGTATATCCTCTCAGTTTTGCACCCAACCTTCAATGCACTCATGTGCTACTTATAGCCCATCCATGGACCCAGGATTAGGAACCCCTGGATTAGAAGGAACCAGATCTCCATGTATGAAGTAGATTCAGACATTTAGCATTTCTACTTGGTTTTTAAATCTATTTTAGTAGTTAATAGAATCAAAGTTTAAGAGCTGTATAATCCAGTCTCAGATCTTCCTGCTTTTAGCTTCAGTATGGAAATCTTGATCAAGTCCCAAATGCCAAAAATGTTGATGGCTCACATAGAACTCTGCAGAGCCTAATCTCATTCCCCAGACTCTGCTACAGCCCTTCCTGGCACTGTGAATAAGCAGCCAGGTACAGGCCTTGGTCAACTGTGCTCATCTGGGGATTAAGTCAACTTGTTTTATTACTATACCAAACCATGAAGGAAACTCAGTCTCTTTCCATTAAAAATAGTATCTTGTGCAAATAATAAATGCTGGAAAGGGTGTGGAGAAAAAGTAACCCTCTTGCACTGCTGGTGGGAATGTAAACTGGTACAGCCACTATGGAGAACAGTATGGAGGTTCCTTAAAAAACTAAAAACAGAGCTACCATATGATCCAGCAATCCCACTCCTGGGCATATATCCAGAGAAAATCATAAGTCAAAAAGACACAGGCACCCCAATGTTCATTGCAGCACTGTATACAATAGCCAGGTCATGGAAGCAACCTAAATGTCCATCAACAGAGATACGGATAAAGAAGATGTGGTACATATATACAATGGAATATTACTCAGCCATAAAAAAAGAATGAAATAATGCCATTTGCAGCAACATGGATGGACCTAGAGATAGTCTTACTGAGTGAAGTAAGTCAGAAAAACCCAAATATTATATGATATCACTTATATGGGGAATCTAAAAATAATAATATAAATCAACTTATTTACAAAACAAATAGACTCACAGACATACAAAACGAACTTATGGTTACCAAAGGGGATAGCAGTGGCAGGGGGGTGGATGGGGATAAATTAGGAATTTTGGATTAACATATATACACTACTATATATAAAGTAGATAAACACCAAGGACCTACTGTACAGCACAGGGAAGTAAATTCAAGGTCTTATAATAATCTATAATGGAAAAGAACCTGAAAAGGAATATGTATACACAACTGAATCACCTTGCTGTACCTGAAGCTGACACAACATTATAAATTAACTCTACTTCAAAAAAAAAAAAAGACAAAAAAAAGAATTAAGGAATAAAAAAAAAGTATCTTGTGGGTTAATGCAGTCCCAATTCTCAGTGTTTCACAGTTTCAACCCTCCCCCCACCACCAACCCCCAACAATATAGCAGCTATGGTCGCAGCCCATGTAGGCCCAGGGTTTTTCACCACCCTGCTGTCTTGGTCCCACTTCTCCCCCTGCCTGCCTTTCAGATCTTCTGACTCTCAGCCACATCCTCCATCCAGCCCTTAGATGAGGCTGTCTTCCTGTAATCTCTGCCATGTGCTCACTTTGCTCCTCATGGCAGTGGCCCCATGGCAGACCTGCTGGCTTTCAACATTCAGCTATTTTCCACGTCCTCCACTGGGAACATGTAGAACCTTCTGGATCAGTGTATGCCAGGTAGGAGCTGAGGGAGACATGACTCTCCCTCTGTCTAGATATGTCATGTATCCATTTCTTTTCTGTTATCATCACGCCTTGCTAGTGCGGGGGCACAGAAAGGTGGTGTCCCTGAGTTCCAAAGACCAAATTGGGCATAATTCCACCTATTTTCAATTTTCCCCCAAACTTGGTTAGAAAAATGTTTGTCAAACCTTCACTTACCCCCTCAGGTTCCACTCTTATGCTGGTGAGATGGAGAGGGGAGGGAGGGACACTGGTGTCTGGCCTCTTACTCTACCTTCTTTCTCTCTCCCTCCCACCTCTCAGAATGCTCCACTTTTGTTCCTGGATAGTGTACTCTTCACTTGAATCATATACTGAGTTCTCCCAAACTAGTAAAGCTCTAGAAAGCCAGACCTGCCTCTTAAAAAAAACCCCAAAAATAAAACAGCTTCATTGAGGTATAATTTACATACCATGTGATGACTTTTTAGTAAAGTCATCAAGTTATATAACTATCACTATATTTCCAGTTTTAGAATATTTTCATTATCCCAATAAAATAATTCATGCTCATGTATAGTTAATCTGCTTTTATACCCCTAGCTCCAGGCAACTACTAATCTGCTTTCTGCCTCTATGGATTTGCCTATTCTGGATGTTTCATACAAATGGAATCATATGATATGTGGCCTTCTGTGTCTGGCTGCTTTTACTTAGCATATTGTTTTGGAGGGTAATTCATGTTGTAGCATGTATTAGCACATCATTCCTTTGTAAGGCTGAATAATATTCTGCTGTATGGATATACCACATTTTATTTATTCATTAATCTGTTGATAGAAATTTGGATTATTTCCACTGTTTGCCTATTGTGAATAGTGCTGCTTTGAACATTGATGTATGGTGAAAGGAGAAGGAGCTTAGGTTTAAAGCCTGACTCTACCATTTAGTAGCTATATAATGTTAAGCAAGGTGTTCGTCCTCCCTAAGCCTCAGGATCCTCAACTGTGAAATGAACTCAGTATCCTCATTTGCTTCACAGGGTTGTTGAGTGATCAAATTATATAGCATCTGTAGAGTATCTAGCACATGGCAGGTACTCAGCATATGATAGCTCTTATTACTGTGTATAACAACATGTTTTTAAAATGGAGATGAGATGTTAGAAACTGGATGCCATTCATTGGCATTCATGAATGTGGATTTCATAAAGTTAGCAGGAAACTTATACTTAAGACGAGCAGTGTGCCTCATCCAGAAGATGACTAGTAGACTTGAGCTTGAGATATGGCAGAAAATGCTCACGGAAGGAGGTAGGAAGGATATTTACCACAGATAAATGAAGAAAAGCTATTTGATCCCCAGCAAATCACAACTTTCTCTTCAAGCCCTGGTGGGGCATATAAGAGGTACTGTACAATTGCATGTTGGCCTTACATGGTGCCCTCTTCCCATTCCTTTACGGACACACTGACTTTGCTGTCATATAAACATCCTCAGCCTGCTCTCAACTCAGGGAGTGTTCACTTGCTGGTCTCTTCACCTGAAACTATCTTCCCTGGGATACTGTGTGACTTACAACCTCACTTCCTTCAGATCTTTCCTTAAATGTCACCTTTTCAGTGATGTTTTCCCTAATCACCCAATTTTTTTTTGAATTTTTGTATTTTATTTTATTTATTTTTTTATACAGCAGGTTCTTATTAGTTATTCATTTTATACATGTTAGTGTATATATGTCAATCCCAATCTCACAATTCATCCCACCACCACCACCACCACCCCCGCCACTTTCCCCCCCTTGGTGTCCATACGTTTGTTCTCTACATCTGTGTCTCAACTTCTGCCCTGCAAAGCGGTTCATCTGTACCATTTTTCTAGGTTCCACATATAGGCGTTAAGAGACGATACTTGTTTTTCTCTTTCTGACTTACTTCACTCTGTATGACAGTCTCTAGGTCCATCCACGTCTCAACAAATGACCCAATACCGTTCCTTTTTTTTTTTTTTTAAACTTTGGGTTTACTTATTTATTTATTTATTTTATGGCTGTGTTGGGTCTTCGTTTCTGTGCGAGGGCTTTCTCTAGTTGCGTCAAGTGGGGGCCACTCTTCATCGCGGTGCGCGGGCCTCTCACTATCGCGGCCTCTCTTGTTGCGGAGCACAGGCTCCAGACGCGCAGGCTCAGTAATTGTGGCTCACAGGCCTAGTTGCTCCGCGGCATGTGGGATCTTCCCAGACCAGGGCTCGAACCCGTGTCCCCTGCATTGGCAGGCAGATTCTCAACCACTGCGCCACCAGGGAAGCCCCCAATACCGTTCCTTTTTATGGCTGAGTAATATTCCATTGTATATATGTACCACATCTTCTTTATCCATTCGTCTGTCGATGGGCATTTAGGTTGTTTCAATGACCTGACTATTGTAAATAGTGCTGCAATAAACATTGGAGTGCATGTGTCTTTTTGAATTATGGTTTTCTGTGGGTATATGCCCAGGAGTGGGATTGCTGGGTCATATGGTAATTCTATTTTTAGTTTTTTAAGGAACCTCCATACTGTTCTCCATAGTGGCTGTATCAATTTACATTCCCACCAACAGTGCAAGAGGGTTCCCTTTTCTCCACACCTTCTCCAGCATTTGTTGTTTGTAGATTTTCTAATGATGCCCATTCTAACTGGTGTGCAATGATACCTCATTGTAGTTTTGATTTGCATTTCTCTAATAATTAGTGATGTTGAGCAGCTTTTCATGTGCTTCTTGGCCATCTGTATGTCTTCTTTGGAGAAATGTCTATTTAGGTCTTCTGCCCATTTTTGGATTGGGTTGATTTTTTAATATTGAGCTGCATGAGCTGTTTATATATTTTAGAGATTAATCCTTTGTCCATTGATTCGTTTGCAACTATTTTCTCCCATTTTGAGAGTTGTCTTTCATCTTGTTTATGGTTTCCTTTGCTGTGCAAAAGCTTTTAAGTTTGATCAGGTCCCATTTGTTTATTTTTGATTTTATTTCCATTACTCTAGGAGGTGGGTCAAAAAAGATCTTGCTGCGATTTATGTCAAAGAGTGATCTTCCTATGTTTTCTTCTAAGAGTTTTATAGTGTCTGGTCTTACATTTAGGTCTCTAATTCATTTTGAGTTTATTTCTGTGTATGGTGTTAGGGAGTGTTCTAATTTCATTCTTTTACATGTAGCTGTCCAGTTTTCCCAGCACCACTTATTGGAGAGACTGCCTTTCCTCCATTGTATGTCCTTGCCTCCTTTGTCATAGATTAGTTGACCACAGGTGTATGGGTTTACCTCTGGGCTTTCTATCTTGTTCCATTGATCTATATTTCTGTTTTTGTGCCAGTACCATATTGTCTTGATTACTGTAGCTTTGTAGTACAGTCTGAAGCCAGGGAGTCTGATTCCTCCAGATCCATTTTTTCCCCTCAAGACTGCTTTGCCTATATGGGGTCTTTTGTGTCTCCATACAAATTTTAAGATTTTTTGTTCTAGTTCTGTAAAAAATGCCATTGGTAATTTGATACAGATTGCATTGAATCTGTAGATTGCTTTGGTAGTATACTCATTTTCAAAATATTGATTCTTCCAATCCAAGAACATGGTATATCTCTCCATCTGTTGGTATCATCTTTAATTTCTTTCATCAGTGTCTTATAGTTTTCTGCATACAGGTCTTTTGTCTCCCTGGGTAGGTTTATTCCTAGGTATTGTATTCTTTTTGTTGCACTGGTGAATGGGATTGTTTCCTTAATTTCTCTTTCTGATTTTTCTTTGTTAGTGTATAGGCATGCAAGAGATTTCTGTGTATTAATTTTGTATCTTGCATCTTTACCTAATTCATCGATTAGCTCTAGTAGTTTTCTAATGGCATCTTTAGGATTCTATATGTATACTATCATGTCATCTGCAAACAGTGACAGTTTTACTTCTTCTTTTCCAGTTTGTATTCCTTTTATTTCTTTGTCTTCTCTGATTGCCATGGCTAGGACTTCCAAAACTATGTTGAATAATAGTGGTGAGAGTAGACATCCTTGTCTTGTTCCTGATCTTAGAGGAAATGGTTTCTGTTTTTCACCATTGAGAATGATGTTTGCTGTGGGTTTGTCATATATGGCCTTTATTATATTGAGGTAGGTTCCCTCTATGCCCACTTTCTGGAGAGTTTTTGTCATAAATGGGTGTTGAATTTTGTCAAAAGCTTTCTCTGCATCTATTGAGATGATCATATGGTTTTTCTTCTTCAGTTTGTTAATATGGTGTACCACATTGATTGATTTGCATATATTGAAGAATCCTTGCATCCCTGGGATAAATCCCACTTAATCATGGTGTATGATCCTTTTAATGTGCTGTTGGATTCTGTTTGCTAGTATTTTGTTGAGGATTTCTGCATCTATATTCATCAGTGATATTGGTCTGTAATTTTCTTTTGTGTAGTATCTTTGTCTGGTTTTGGTATCAGGGTGATGGTGGCCTCATAGAATGAGTTTGGGAGTGTTCCTTCCTCTGCAGTTTTTTGGAAGAGTTTGAGAAGGAGGGGTGTTAGCTCTTCTCTAAATGTTTGATAGAATTCACCTGTGAAGCCATCTGGTCCTGGACTTTTGTTTGTTGGAAGATTTTTAATCACAGTTTCAATTTCATTACTTGTGATTGGTCTGTCCATATTTTCTATTTCTTCCTGGTTCAGTCTTGGAAGCTTATACCTTTCTAAGAATTTGTCCAATTCTTCCAGGTTGTCCATTTTATTGCCATAGAGTTGCTTGTAGTAGTCTCTTAGGATGCTTTGTATTTCTGCGGTGTCTGTTGTAACTTCTCCTTTTTCATCTCTAATTTTATTGACTTGAGTCCTCTCCCTCTTTTGTTTGATGAGTCTGCTAATGGTTTATCAATTTTGTTTATCTTCTCAAAGAACCAGCTTTTACTTCTATTGATCTTTGCTATTGTTTTCTTTGTTTCTATTTCATTTATTTCTGCTCTGACCTTCATGATTTCTTTCCTTCTGCTAACTTTGGGTTTTGTTTGTTCTTCTTTCTCTAGTTCCTTTAGGTGTAAGGTTAAGTTGTTTGAGATTTTTCTTGTTTCTTGAGGTAGGGTTGTATAGCTATAAACTTCCACTCTTAGAACTGCTTTTGCTGCATCCCATGGGTTTTGGATCATCGTGTTTTCATTGTCATTTTTCTCTAGGTATTTTTTGATTTCCTCCTTGATTTCTTCAGTGATCTCTTGGTTATTTAGTAACGTATTGTTTAGCCTCCCTGTGTTTGTGTTTTTTATGGTTTTTCCCTGTAATTGATTGCTAATCTCATAGCGTTGTGGTCAGAAAAGATGCTTGATATGATTTCAATTTTCTTAAATTTACTGAGGCTTGATTTGTGACCCAATATGTGATCTATCCTGGACAATGTTCCGTACGCACTTGAGAAGAAAGTGTTATCTGCTGTTTTTGGATGGAATGTCCTATAAATATCAATTAAATCTATCTGGTCTATTGTGTCATTTAAAGCTTGTGTTTCCTTATTAATTTTCTGTTTGGATGATCTGTCCATTGGTGTAAGTGAGGTGTTAAAGTCCCCCACTATTATTGTGTTACTGTTAACATCCTCTTTTAGAGCCGTTAGCAGTTGCCTTATGTATTGAGGTGCTCCTATGTTGGGGGCATATATAATTGTTATATCTTCTTCTTGGATTGATCCCTTGATCATTACGTAGTGTCCTTCCTTGTCTCTTGTAACATTCTTTATTTTAAAGTCTATTTTATGTGATATGAGTATTGCTACTCCAGCTTTGTTTTATTTCCATTTGCATGGAATATCTTTTTCCATCCCCTCACTTTCAGTCTGTATGGGTCCCTAGGTCTGAAGTGGGTCTCTTGTAGGCAGCATATATATGGGTCTTGTTTTTGTATCCATTCAGTGAGCCTGTGTCTTTTGGTTGGAGCATTTAATCCATTCACGTTTAAGGTAACTGTTGATATGTATGCTCTTATTACCATTTTCTTAATTGTTTTGGGTTTGTTTTTGTAGGTCCTTTTCTTCTCTTGTGTTTCCCACTTAGAGAAGTTCCTTTAGCATTTGTTGTAGAGCTTGTTTGGTGGTGCTGAATTCTCTTAGCTTTTGCTTGTCTGTAAAGCTTTTGATTTCTCCATCAAATCTGAATGAGATCCTTGCTAGGTAGAGTAATCTTGGTTGTAGTTTCTTCCCTTTCATCACTTTAAGTATATCATGCCACTCCCTTCTGGCTTGTAGAGTTTCTGCTGAGAAATCAGCTGTTAACCTTATGGGAGTTCCCTTGTATGTTATTTGTCGCTTTTCCCTTGCTGCTTTCAATAATTTTTCTTTGTCTTTAATTTTTGCCAATTTGATTACTATGTGTCTCGGTGTGTTTCTCCTTGGGTTTATCCTGTATGGGACTCTCTGTGCTTCCTGGACTTGGGTGGCTATTTCCTTTCCCATGTTAAGGAAGTTTTCAACTATAATCTCTTCAAATATTTTCTCGGGTCCTTTCTCTCTCTTCTCTTTCTGGGACCCCTATAATGCGAATGTTGTTATGTTTAATGTTTTCCCAGAGGTCTCTTAGGCTGTCTTCATTTCTTTTCATTCTTTTTTCTTTATTCTGTTCCATGGCAGTGAATTCCACCATTCTGTCTTCCAGGTCACTTATCCGTTCTTCTGCCTCAGTTATTCTACTACTGATTCCTTCTAGTGTATTTTTCATTTCAGTTATTGTATTGTTCATCTCTGTTTGTTTGTTCTTTAATTCTTCTAGGTCTTTGTTGAACACTTCTTGCAACTTCTCCATCTTTTCCTCCATTCTTTTTCCGAGGTCCTGGATTATCTTCACTATCATTATTCTGAATTCTTTTTCTGGAAGGTTGCCTATCTCCACTTCATTTAGTTGTTTTTCTGGGGTTTTATCTTATTCCTTCATCTGGTACATAGCCCTCTGAGTTTTCATCTTGTCTATCTTTCTGTGAATGTGGGTTTTTTTCCACAGGCTGCAGGATTGTAGTTCTTCTTTCTTCTTCTGTCTGCCCTCTCCCTAATCACCCAATTTAAAGTAGCCCCTTAGCACTCCTTACTCCGCTTTCTTGCTTGTGTTATTTTCTCCATATCACTTTTCATCATCTAATATACTGTCTAATGGCAACTCCAGGAGGGTAGAGTTTTTACCGTTATTGTTCAGTTCTACATCCCCAGGGCTCAAAACAGTACCTGGCATATTGTAGGTGATCAAAAAAACCCTGTTTTTTCAAAGAACAACTGATTTTACTCAATGTCAGTACATTCACATGCCCAGGATCAATGGTCAAAGAAACTACAACAAAGGGGATGGGGAAGAGAAATGAATGTGAAGTGAGGAGTGAGGCAGACTCTCATAGAGCTCCTTCCTCTATGCGTTATTCTAGAGGCCTGCCAATAAGGTCTACAGATCAGTGGAAATATGAAAAGGAACAATCGATTTCCAGTTACAAGAGGCAAAAATCAGGGAGTCTGGGTCACATTCGAGATCACGTTTTCTTTGGCTTACACTCCAAGTAGATCAGCAGCTCAAAGTATACAAATGAATTAAAGATACCACGGTTGACTTTTCTGCCCATGGTCTCCCTTGCATGTCTCAGAGGCATGCCCTAAGTTCTGTAGACTAGGCATCCCACACAGAGGGAAACACCCACCAGGTTAGGAGAGGAGTGAACTTTGAGCTTGCTGGATTTTACACCTTCCTTGCCCCCATATTCAGCACCCAGAGATACCTCATACTGCTATAGAAGTCAGTAATTCCTCTATTCAGGAAGTCATATCACCCAGGCCCAATTTCGGCGCTGGAGCCTTAAAGTCTTTGCTGTGCCAGCACTGGGGCAATCTCTGATTTTCTGTGCCTGTACTACAGGATCTAAGAGTTTTCCATTTTTGTCCTCACTAGGGCCTCCTTTGGTCATGTCCAGCCATGGCAAATTACACCAGGTGCAGCTGATGTGTGATATCATATTGGCAAGAGCAACAGAAGAAAGGCAGCATGCATTCAAAATATATAAAGAGCATGCTTAAGAGGCAGGAGCCAACATCGGTGAAAGAAAGCATAAAGCTATAAATATGGTGGCTCAAGTGAGAAGTGTCATTGTGGGAGATGGAAAGGTGGAAGAAGAGCCAGAGTTCTTGACTATTGTTTTTGGAGAAATATGATAATAAAAGAAATTGGTTCATGGGAATAAAGACATCAGAAAATGAAAGGACCATGTGGAGTTTGGAGAGTTTTTCAATAAGAAATTATAGGACTCATCGAGAAATTTCTGGTGCCAGTTCCCTGTTCACTGCATGGCTCCCTTCACAGTATTATGTCTGCCGGTGGGGACCTTTGGCATGACCCTCAGGAATTATAGTGAGAAGGCAGGTTGTCACCAGAGAAAGAAAGGTTGGACATGATCAGTAAAGGATTCTGTGACTTCTGAGCTTTAGTGCTTCAAGTTTAAGAAAGTAGAAAACAGTAATTGGAGGCTAGCTTCCAATTTGCCAGTCCATGTAGAACATAGGCTCAGAAAATGTCACACAAGAACGTTTCAGCCAATATTATGAGAGAAAAAAATAGCAAGTTAATGGCCATAAAGAGTTTATGGGGTCCTGTTAAACAGAGTGGAGTTATGAGGGTCAAAGACAAAAAAAATCATAATTTGAGCGACAAAAGAGTTGAGCACCTGAACGGGTGGCTCACATCCCGGAAATAATGATAAATAAGGATAACAATGGATACTCTGGAGTACTGAGTTCATGAGGAATTTATAAATACTCCCTATGAGCTTATTATTGAATTTGCTCATGGGAAATTTATAAATATAAAATGTTTATAATAAAGGAAAAGACTGCCCTTTCTTTAGTCATAGTTCCAAGCAGTGAACAAGGAACTATGGGGACTTCCCTGGCGGTCCAGTGGTTAAGACTCTGTGCTTCCAGTGCAGGGGGCATGGGTTCAATCCCTGGTCAGGGAACTAAGATCCCACATGCCACACAGCGTGGCAAAAAAACAGAAAAAAACAAGGAACAATGGAAATGATTTTAAGGCACTCGTCCCATGGAAAGCAGTGCCAAATTGGGAGGTGAAGCTGGTTATATTCACATTATTCTTGGTTTCTTCCATATTTTCCTATGATTTAGTGGTGCCAAAAGGGACATAAGGGGGCAGTGGGAGGAGGAGGGCTCCTCTAGACACCTAAGTAGGGAAGATCCAGTGCCTCAGATTAATTTCATATGTAGAACTTTCTCCAAATTGGTCAGAATGTACTGAAGTACAGAGAAAATTGTTAATCTGCAATCAAAAATAAATAGAGTAATTTTTTAAAGCAACATTGTTTTCAGCAATAACAATATGGTGTGTGGAAAGAACATGAGCCTAGGAATCCACACCAGTTCTATTCCTAAGTCTGCCCCTGCCGGGCACAGCAGACAACCAACATGTGCTGCTCCCTCCTAAGCCTAAATGGCCAATTAAATGGGCATGACAAGATCAAAATAAGGAAAAATCTACATTTCCACAGAATCCAAGGAAGGGAGCCCTCCAAATGACAAAGACTTTGCATGATTCCTGCACCCATATCCTACTTCTTGCCTAGTGATATTATGGATGAAGTGTCCTTATTCCCACTTTATTAGGAATATTACACTATTATCTATTTTTCTCCTTTATCTTCAATTTCCTGTGATCTTTTGGCTCATTCCCACTGCCATTTAAATAGAGCCTAGTTTCTCCCGTCTTAATAAACACTGCTGGGACCCTACATACACCTTCCATATTGCTGGAATGTTCATTCAGGGTGAAAGAAGGTACAGATGTAAAATAAATCTAATATAAATGAGGTTAAGTAAAAACATTGTAGTCCTAAGTCTGAACATGGATATTGTTTGAAAGCAATGAAAGCAGTATCAGAGTTGGAAGGTGAAGCTGGTTAGATTAGCACTATCCTTGGTGTCCTCCATATTTTCCCATGTTTCGTTTGTGTCTCAGAGTATCATTCCTTTGCTCTGGGATTAAGAATTGCGTGGTTCATGGGAATATAAAATAATGAGACTCATTTTCCCATGCAACAAATATATTCACTAAGAAATTCATACATTTTGTTCTGAGGTAATTTTTTTTTCCTGAGGTAATTTTTGTACAACAAAAAGCCTGGAGTGGTTCCCAAAGTATCAATTTGTTAGTCTGTGCCAAATAAGATATCGGAATAAACATAACGAAAGTAATCCAAAAGAGCCAATTTGATGGCATGTCCTGGTTGTGGAGAATAACAGGTGACTGTAAATCCACACTTCTGTTTGAAAATCAAAAGTATGGGCTATGGGGGGCTTCCCTGGTGGCGCAGTGGTTGAGAATCTGCCTGCCAATGCAGGGGACACGGGTTCGAGCCCTGGTCTGGGAAGACCCCGCATGCCGCGGAGCAACTGGGCCCATGAGCCACAACTACTGAGCCTGCGCGTCTGGAGCCTGTGCTCCGCAACGGGAGAGGCCGCGATAGTGAGAGGCCCGCGCACCGCAGTGAAGAGTGGCCCCCGCTCCCCACAACTAGAGAAAGCCCTCACACAGAAACGAAGACCCAACACAGCCAAAAATAAAATAATTAAAAAAAAAAAGTATGGGCTATGTCTAGATACTTGATTTTTAGAACTGTGTCCAAGTTAGGTCTTTAATAATGGACACTAAGTCCTTATGTCATGCTATCTCCACCCTCAAGTGTCACTGAATTGCAGACAATGAAGATTTTTCATAATTAACCACATTTGAAATTCCTGGAACAAATTTCCTCTTGATGAAAGGTCAGGTACCAAACTTAGGTCGGAAATACACATTCCTGTTAGGAGATGTAAACTATTATATAGAGAATGGATAAACAACAAGGTCCTTCTGTATAGCACAGGGAACTATATTCAATATCCTGTGATAAACAATAATGGAAAAAATATTAAAAAAAGAATGTCTGTATGTGTATAACTGAGTCACTTTGCTGCACAGCAGAGGTTACCACAGCACTGTAAATTAGCTATACTTCAATTAAAAAAATAAAATTAAAAAAAAGAAATATACATTCCCAGATGTCATCCCCCAAAATACATGAACTCATAATGGAGAGATATCGGTACAGTTTTTTCCCAATTGCCTTTGCAAAGGATGTATGATATATTGATGAAAAGTTGAAACGTAGCATCATCTACATTATAATGTTTAGTTTCATCTTGAAGTAGTTTATACACTGGCAAGTGAGGATAGCCATTTATCAGAGTATAGAATTCGGTACATGTGAAAGAGAATTATAAGAAATATTAAAGCTATGTGACTGAATCACATCACATATTCCATTAAATTCTGGAACAGTTTTAATTAATCAAGAATGAGCCAAAACCATGAAAAATGAACTCAAGAGACTTGAAAGTTAGAATTGTAAAGACCAAAACTAAATATTTTTTATTGTGCCTTGATATAGTTACTAAGAGTTTTACTGTGGATAATTTTTATGTCCATGTTGAACACTCATTGTGGCAGAAAGAAATTTACTTCTCAACACTTGTGCTTTCTAAAGGATAGAACAAGACAAAGAGATTGCACCATCTTGGTTTTGGGTTATAATGAAGGCTAGTTAAAAACAGTCTTTGGATGATTACTATTTTTCATCTTCTTTTCCCACATGCCTCTCTGTTAATATGATACTAACTGCCTCAGTCAGGCTTAGTGAGATTGGCCAGGTCAGCAAGGCCTAGAAATGGGCCAACCGCAGGAGGATGATTCAGGTAGGTAGAGGGTTGACCTCAGGAAGATCACAGGAACCCAGCCATAAGCACTAAGGTTAATATACAGCCCTCCCATCTCCAGGAGCACTTTGGGTTGACGGTCATGGCCAGCCACCAGTTCTGTAGGAACTGAGTGCCAAGCAGAAACTCAGACATACAAGAAAGTACGTCTGTAAGAACTGGAGGGCAACTCAAGTGGCTTTACCTACAACAACCACGTCAGAGACCTATTATGAGAACAAAGTGTAGAAATAGAGCAGGACCCTCCAACAGATCGACCTTATAACTGGACAATATGTAGAGTTTCTTATATTCTCCTTGTCTGTGGCCTGATTTTCACCAGAGCCTTGGAGCAAGGTTAATCCTATCAGTGGGATTTTGCAGCCCTGATTGTGATGTTGAAGCCTGCTAGGCAGAATTAGGTAGGGCATTGCTCGCTAAATAAGCAAGTTCTTTTAGTACAGGAGTTGCAAACTATGGCCTGCTGCCTGTTTTGCTGTGGTCCACAAGCTAATAATAATTTTGATATTTTTAAGTTGAAAAAACTAAAAGTGTATTTTTATGACACATGAAAATTTATGAAATTCAAATTCCAAGGTCCATAAATGAAGATTTATGGGAATGGAGCCACGCCCATTTGTTTACATATCGTCTATGGCTGCTTTCATGCTACAGTGACAGAGCTGAGAACTCAAGACAGATCCCATATGGCCTGCAAAGCCTCAGACGTGTGCTATCTGGACCTTTATAGAAAAAGTTTGCCAACCCTGGTTTAGTGTATAAACTCCACTGATATACAGAAATCTCATAGCCCAATATTTAGGGCCAGATCATGTTTAAGTCCTTAAGGAGTTGCAGTCAATTCTGGTCGAAGTTAGCAGTCAATGAGTATGATGCTTTTGCTACTATTTAAGCACTGGCAAATAGAGGAGTTGAATGAAACAAAGTATATGAAGTAGCCTTCTGTTAAACCCTGCCTTTCCTAGCTCTGCTCTGACAGAGGCTAGGAGTATTCTACATCCTACATCTAGTGAGCCAAATCCTGCCTAAGAGAGCAGGGTATTAGGCATCCCATGCTGCCAGTAGGAATAATAGAATAGACATTGCTACCCAAGGTCTCCATGTCTGATGTGTGCTCACTGAATTGCCTCCTCTTCCCTGACACAGTAGTGTTGGGCTAACCTCTGTGGTTTGGCTTTTGGCCCTGGTTCTCTGATTAGAGCTATAATTCTCAGCTTGAGGCTAGACCTTCCCCTGAGTTCCCTGCTGACTGGCTAGGGCACTGATTCTCGAAGAAATCCTTTCTGCTGTATTGCCCCTGGGAGCTGGATCCTGCTCTGCATGGCTTCCTCTTTTAGCTGGTCTCCTTCTCTAGTCCTAATAGATGATCTGATACCAGGTCTTGCCATCAAATGTTTAGTCCTGCTGCTTTCTCTTACCCCAACTCCATGACCTGATCATGCCTTTAATAAAGTGTGTCTCAACCTTTGAATCCTGATTTGATGTACTAAACTCAATCTTGAGGGTATAGTCCTACAACCAAGTTAGTCCATGTAATTTCAGTTAGGCCCTCTCCAAGATTCTGTCCTACCCCTTTCCTCTTGTTCCTTTTCCTGAGGTCTCAGCATGCATCATGGTCCAGTCTATATTAATTATTCAATACAATAGGCAATGGATCAGAGACAACTAGAGCTGGAAGGAATCTTACAAGTTACTTACAGATGAGAAGATCAATTAGGAGGTCCACAAAAGGTAATACCCATATTAATTCAGTCTAAGAACTAAGGAATAAGGAGCCCCATATCCTCCAAGAGTTGTCTTGGAAATAAAAACTAAATCAAATGTAGTAAACTGTCTCTAATGAGTCAATTCTGAATTTACTTATTTTTGGTCCATCATAAAAAAACCAAATAAACAAAAGTGAGGAGAAATCAAAATAAGTGTAATAAGTCTGCCCCCAAGAAGGATGAAACCCATAATTTGAGGCCAATATGCAAATAGGATTAATTTTGCTAAGATACCTCATGGCCTACCACTTCAGTTCCCTTTTTAATTTTTGACAATTGTCTCATGAATTAAATGACCACTTTAATGCCTAAATCTTTACAAGGAAAATCTCCAAATAAAATCTCAAATTGTACTTGCTCACTTGCATTCCAATTTAACGACCAGAACAGCAGAAGAACTGACCAAATCAGAAAGGATTCCAGCTTCCAATTAGTCCCGCTCTATCTACAGAGGCTAAGTGAAAGGAGGACTGAGGCATTTATGGCAATTGCCCATGGAAATTAGGCAAAAATTCCCCGCTATCATGGGAAAGTGGTGGTGGAGGTAGAGTGGGAATAGAGATTTGCATAGAATCCACCTCCCCTGGCTAATTATTCAGAACTGTTTCCCTGTAGGGACACAGTCCATATCTTGTGTGTGATTGCTGAACCAGACCACAGCATAGCAGGTCCAATCAGTTAAGCAATCTTAAAGATCAGTTGATGCATTTTCCCTCTGGGTTCATGCTGCTGTGAATGGTCACAAGATCATGAAGATGGTTGAATTATTTGATTAATCATGCCTCAATGTTCAATGTAGCTACCACATGTAGATTATGTATAATTACATTTATTGTAACAGCTCATGCTCTGCCCTAACACTTCTAATATTTGAAAAGTTTAATAGCTCTTGGCTGGCTATGGCCAAGCACATAGCAGGCAGAATAAATATCTGTTGACTGGCATTTAATGACTAACTGTACAAAGTGTAATAGTATAATGTAGACATTCTCTTGAAAGTAGAAGTATGCCTTGGATTAGGCCAGTGGTTCTTAACAAGGGATGATTTTGCCACCCACTCCCGGGGGCATTGGACAATGTCTTGAGACATTTGGGGCTGGCCCAGCTGAGAACGGCAGTGCTTCTGGCATGTATTGGGTAGAGGCCAGGGATGCTGCTAAACAAGCCACAGGGCACAAGATATGCCCTTGAAAAAATTTATCTGGTCCAAAATGTTAAGAGTCCCCGGCTGAGAAATTCCAGATTAGGCAGATAAGAGATATGGAATAGGGCTTCCCTGGTGGTGCAGTGGTTAAGAATCCGCCTGCCAATGCAGGGGACACGGGTTCAATCCCTGGTCCAGGAAGATCCCACATGCTGCAAAGCAACTAAGCCTGTGCACCACAACTACTGAGCCTGTGCTCTAGAGCCTGTGAGCCACAACTACTGGGCCCATGTGCCACAACTACTGAAGCCCATGCGCCTAGAGCCCATGCTCCGCAACCAGAGAAGCCACCGCAATGAGAAGCCCACAACGAAGAGTAGCCCCCGCTCGCCACAGCTAGAGAGAGCCTGCGCGCAGCAATGAAGACCCAACGCAGCCAAAAATGAAT
Organism: Balaenoptera acutorostrata; assembly: GCF_949987535.1. Lineage (NCBI taxonomy): Eukaryota > Metazoa > Chordata > Mammalia > Artiodactyla > Balaenopteridae > Balaenoptera > Balaenoptera acutorostrata. Next base: position 101,213,634 of record NC_080085.1, on the reverse strand, counting down.
AAATAAAATAAATAAATTTATAAAAATAAATAAATAAAAGAGGAGGCTAGAACACAGGGTGACGTATCGGAAAACTTTAAAAAAACACAATGCCCTGAACTCAATAATTATTAAAAAAAAAAGAGATATGGAATAATTTAGCTTTTAAAAAGTAGATAAGGAGGGATGAATAGGTAGAACACAAAGGATTTTTAGGGCAGAGAAACTGCTATGCACGATACTATAATGGTGGATACATGCCATCGTACCTTTGTCAAAACCCATAGAATTCTCAATACCCAGAGTAAATCCTAGTAATATAAACTGTGGACTTTGGGTGATAAAGATGCGTCAGTGTAGGTTCATTGACTGCAACAAATGGTGCAGGATGTTGACAGTGGGGGAGGCTATGTGTGTGTAGGCAGGGGGTACATGGGAACTCTCTGTACTTTCTGCTCAGTTTTGCTGTGAACCTAAAAATGCTGTAAAAATAGTCCATTTTTCAACAAGTAGACGAGTAGCTGGGAAGAGAATTTTGGTTTTCAAAAATTAGTCAGATTGTCATTATTCTAAAATATTTTGGAGGAAACCGAAGATTTATAAGATTTACTTTATGCTTCAAAGTGACAAATATTGTCATGTAACATATTTTTCTTGTTTCTTTCCATGTAGTTTGTAGTTTTATTTTAAGGAAATTATTTCCATTAGCCACCTTAATTAAAACCAATTTCAAATTGCACTTGTGGTACTCTCAAATGTATGTTTTTCCCCAGCACAGGGCCTGATCCCATGACTGGTTTCTGAAATTGAGTTTCTGAATCAGTTTAGGAAAACCTACTTGTAATTTTTCTTCTTTATTACTAGCAATGAAGAGCTGAAAAGGAGCTTCCAGTACACTGCTTTTTGCAATGCACACGAGAGCAATTATAAATTCACCTAAATCCAGTATCAGGATCTAAAATTTTTTGTGATGCAAGAAGAGGAAAAAAGAGTGCTGGTGAAAGAAACTTCAGTCTGCAGCCTGCTAGACTTACTAGGAAAGATAGTACTATCTCCCATATCTAAAATCCCATTCACAAAGAACAGCATGATCTACAAAAGTTATTTCCAGTAGACTCATGGCTATAAAAAGACTCTCAATAAATCCTATTTTTCAGCAGATACTTCTTGAATTACTGAAATATGAACATTGAGGACTTTTAACATTTGCTGGTATTTTCATTATTTTTTCTTTTTTAAGACTTCAGTAATTAAAGGTCAAGCACTGTAATAACAAAGTGCTAAGATTATAAATTTAAACTCATGAAAATGCAGGAAATATGCAGAACTCTCTAAGAGTAACAGGACACGTCCCAAGCTGTATGTCTGACTATTAAAATTATAGGAAATAGTTCGTTCAAGAATCAACATTATTTACCACATAGCATTTGGAATTTTATGCTATTATCATGGCCTATATATCATTGTGACTTTTATGAAAAATTTTTAGCTTTTCTTTTTGCCAAGTTCAAACACCTAACCTAATATTTCATTTCCAGGTATTTTTTTCAGTACCTAGAACCACAGTCTATTATCACAGATATAGTTTATGAATAAGTAAAGCTTCCTACTTCCTCTACTGAACTCCTCAAGGTCAGGAACCATGTCTTATTCATCTAATAACATGATGTCTATCTAGCATACTTCCTGGCATCAGAGGTTATCAATGAATATTTATTGAATTTTATTGACTATAGAAACATTAACTGCTTCTAATTGTTCATATGTGAAAATCAAACTTCAGGTAATTACACTGCATTAAGCCCTATCCTTTGTTCATTTAAACTTCATGTGTTTAGTTTAGATTTTCAGGAAATAGTAAATGGTTTTCTCATATATGAGTAAAACTTCCTAAACTATGTTCTGCAGATATCATTTTTATTTGAAAACAATTACGATAAAGAAGTGACCTAACATTTTTACCTCATGAATTATTAGATAGCTAATATAACAGTAACTCCACTCCATCAATGTAAAACATACAAGATTTATAATTTCATACTCTCTTTACCAAATACTTCCCTAAATTGGTTCTATATGATTATTAAGATTTAGCCCATTGTCAGCCACCCGGCAAATGTTGATCCAATTTGTTCAGTTACTTCTGGTAATCAGATCACCAAGATCAGCTAGAATTGCCGACTAGAGAAGGATTTTCCCATAATGATAGTCAAAGGATTCATTCAGCCCCCAAAACCCAATAGTACTGATTGATCTACTGTTTTGAATATTACACAGAATTTGTTTTTTGTTCTTCTTTTTGGGTAGGCATAATATGAGGGAGAGATTTAATTCCTAAAATGATAGAGGAAGAAGAGATTTTTCTTTATAGAGGTAGAATGTGATATATGGTTATCTTTGCTTTTCTTTTAGGAAACTGATACCACAGACTGATGTACAATTTAAAATCTTGATGACAACTGATAAAAAGCCACTCAAGATAGAATTGTAAGTTCTAACTTCATTCACAGTTCTAACTTGCTGTATGATGTTGAATCTTGTTTTTCTCCCCTTAGCTGTGGAAGGAAGAAAAACTTGAACTATTTTTTTTTTTTTTTTACTAATGCCTTCAAAAGTGAGAGTGATAACAGCTCTGGCTTTACTTAGTAGGGAATAGAATATTAGTGGTTCCTGTGTTTTCACCATTCCTCCCAGAGGTCTAAAAGAAACTTGATCTGAAAATTGAAAGTAGATACTTGAAGAAACATTTACCAAAAACTTAAAATACCCAAACTACAACAACAATAACAAGAGAAAAAAAAAAAAAAACAAAGAAGTTGAATATTATTCACTTGAGAGTAGTTACAACCTCTCCCTGAGTGGAAACATTTGCAGTTAGATCTCACGAAGACAGTGCAAAGTTTATATCTTTTAATTCAGTGATCCTCAAACTTTAGTTGTGCATAGCAATCACCCAGGAAATTGTCATAGTGCAGATTCCAGATCCTCACCACTGGAGATTCTGATACAAAAGCAGTGTTTGAAATGAGATCTAGCTCTGTCCTCAATAGGGGGTTTTCTGAGGTTTTTTTTAATAATTATTTTTTATATTTTTTGGCCACGCCTCACAGCATGCGGGATCTTAGTTCCCTGATCAGGGATCAAACCCGGGCCCACTGCAGTGGAAGCACGGAATCTTAACCACTGGACCACCAGGGAAGTCCCTAAGTTTTTTTTTTTAATTGAGATATAATTTACATACTATACAAATTCACCAATTTAAAATGTACAATTCAAAGGGTTTTTTTAAATTATATTCAGAGCTGTGCAACCATCAGTCCAATTTCATTCGAATACTTTCATCACCCTGAAAGAATACCCATTACCTATTAGTAGTCAGGTCCTGACAAACACTAATCTACTTTCTCTTTAACTCGTCTATTCTGTACATTTCATATGTGTCATTTGTGTCTGGCTTCTGTCACTTAGCATTATGTTTTCAAGGTTCATCCATGTTGTAGCATCTATCAGTACTTCATTCTTTTAACACCAAGTAATATTCCATTGTGTGGACATACCACATTTTGTTTATCAGTTCATCAATTGATGGACATTTGGGTTGTTTCCATTTCTTGAGTATTATGAATAATGCTGCTATGAACATTCATGTTCAAGTTTCTGTATGATCATCATTTCTAAATGTTTTCTTTTTTAAACTAGAAAGTTTTATTAAACTGGGGAAACATTTCTAGTCAAATACTCTTGTAACTAGCTACTGCTGGGCCATAAGAAAATGATGACCCATTAAAGCATTGGCTAGTGACTAGTGAGGGTTAAAAGCTTTCAGAGGAACTTTCTTTTTTTTCTTTTTTTTTTTTAACATCTTTATTGGAGTATAATTGCTTTACAATGGTGTGTTAGTTTCTGCTTTATAACAAAGTGAATCAGCTATACATATACATATATTCCCATATCCCCTCCCTCTAGCGTCTCCCTCCCATCCTCCCTATCCCACCCCTCTAGGTGGTCACAAAGCACCTAGCTGATCTCCCTGTGCTATGCAGCTGCTTCCCGCTAGCTACCTATTTTACATTTGGTAGTGTATATATGTCCATGCCACTCTCTCACTTCGTCCCAGCTTACCCTTCCCCCTCCCCATGTCCTCAAGGCCATTCTCTAGTAGGTCTGCGTCTTTATTCCTGTCTTGCCCCTAGGTTCTTCATGACCTTTTTATTTTATTTTTTTTTAGATTCCATATATATGTGTTACAATACAGTATTTGTTTTCTCTTTCTGACTTACTTCACTATGTATGACAGACTCTAGGTCCATCCACCTCACTACAAATAACTCAATTTCGTTTCCTTTTATGGCTGAGTAATATTCCATTGTATATGTGTGCCACCTCTTCTTTATCCATTCATCCGATGATGGACACTTAGGTTGCTTCCATGTCCTGGCTATTGTAAATAGAGCTGCAATGAACATTGTGGTACATGACTCTTTTTGAATTATGGTTTTCTCAGGGTATATGCCCAGTAATGGGATTGCTGGGTCATATGGTAGTTCTATTTTTAGTTTTTTAAGGAACCTCCATACTGTTCTCCATAGTGGCTGTATCAATTTACATTCCCACCAACAGTGCAGGAGGGTTCCTTTTTCACCACACCCTTTCCAGCATTTATTGTTTCTAGATTTTTTGGTGATGGTCATTCTTTCAGAGGAACTTTGATAGAATAGTTCACATTCTGTGGTAGCTGGGAAAGACAAAACAGAGACCAAAGAAAGAATGCAACTTCTTACCCTCATTAATATAAAAAATATAGAAATGAGTGATTGCAAGAAGCAAACCAGACCTCCATAAAATGTCTGATCTCATCTGCCTTCTGACATAGTCAATAGCATAGTTTATCATAGTGGTTTTAAAGCAATAGTAGGAAAATTCAAATGCAGTTAACTTAACCAGTTCATTGTGTTAGAAAAATATCAAAATGCTTAAGAGGAAACTGATCCCTTAGAATAAGAAATGAACCTGAAAATAAAGAAATGAGAAGAGAATTGCTGTTATTTTTTCCCTCTTGCCCATCCTGAAAATACAGTATGCAATTCACACAAGCTCTAAGCTACACTGTGCCTTTTTTCCAACTCTGCCCTCCAGCTCTTCCTTGTGTCAGCTGTGGAGCCTACGCACACTTCTCTGGGTCAAACCAGGCCTAGTTATTCAACCTTTTAAACATCCCCTTAAATGCATGAATGGACTAAATCTATGATGTGAGTCCAAATCTCATCAACATAGATTTTAATCCTAGAAGGATCTAATCACCAGGAATTTGGGTTTTATTATTTCTACTATCATTAAAAAATGATAATAAGTTTAATTTATTAGGGCCTTGTTCAACCATGCTTCATAAGTAACCTCAAAAGTCAACCATTTTAAATTTACTTTCTCCCAGTTTCTTTAACCTATTGCAAGACAGCCAGCTAGATTAACTGCAAACAAACTCCAATTTGGTTGTTTAAAAAATTAATTTTTAAAACTCTATCATTTTGAGTAATATTGACCAATCTTTAGGTTTTTTCACAAACCAAGTTATAGAGTTCTTTTATAGGCAAAAGTAGGCTGTGGGGATCTAAGTTTTTTTCAACTTATGAGAAATTAGAAATAAGGAAGAAAACAGCCCTGTTGATTTATCAGTCTAATAATCATCAGCACTATACCAAAGGAGACTAAGACATGCTCCTTGCCCCAAAGAGCCAATATTCCTGCTAAGGAAAGCAAGACAGATGCATGAAGGAATTCAAGAATGCCATAATATATTATATTATCTCTGCCAAAGGAATTCAGACACAGAAGAGATAAACATAAAATAGTTAAAGATGACATCATAGATAAAGTAAGACTTAAGCTGGGTCTGTAGTTTGGGGAGGATCTGATCAAAATAAGGGAAGAGTATTTCTAGAATGGGCAACAGTGTGAACAAAGGCTGAGCTGAAATATTTAACATAATGTGGAGTGGAGGACACTTGCTTAGAAACAAATGAAATTTGGCAGACATCCAGAAGCTGCTTTGGCCGAAATTAGGACTGTCTCACCATAGCTGGGTGTGTCTAACTGGATTTTATTCAAAGAGAGCTGTGTGACTGACCATTAAAGAAGTAGAGACCAGGAGTGGGGATACAGGGAATAGGGTGGGTAAGAAACTTGCAGATGTGGCCAAGTCAATTCAAACAATAAATACCAGGTGCCTACTGTGTACATTCCAGGCACTGGTTCAGATGCTTTAGGGGTTATAAGGATGAATAGGAGTTCCTGATCTCATGGAGTTTACATGCACATTACTGTGATACCAGGAAGAAAGTAATGTTTCAAATATAAACAAAGAACAACAAGGGCACAGAATAAACTTAATTCTACCAGTGTAAGAGAAAAAGTGACATTTAAATTTGACATTAAAAATATTAGGCTTTTGGCATTGATTAGGGGAGTGTGTTTGTTCAAGGTAGAGGAACCAACAGGGGCAACAGATAAAGTAGGATGTGTTTTGGGAAAGGCAAGAAGTTCAGCAAGTCAGGAAAGCAGGGTGCATAGAAGAACAGTATAGGGATGTGTCAAAGCTGAAATGGTTGGTTAGGGCCATAGGGATGGGAAAAAAGAAAGGAATTTAGACTTAGCAGATGATTTGTAGCCACTGTAAGTTCTTGGGGGGAGACTGAATTGGTGTTCTCATATTTACTGGGCCTACTATATGAAAATCCATGAAAAGAGTGTGTATGAGTGGGTACTCTGGTAGCAGTATACAAAACAAATCTGAAAGCGGATGATATTGAGGTCAGGATGGTCAACTAGGAAGAAGACTATTATAGTAATCTAAAGGTAAAGACATGAGAGAAGAATAATGGAAGGGGAAAAAAGAGATAGGAATCAATACATCAGACACATCTCAAAGAAAACTGTATAATACTTGCTGGCTAATTGTGCATGTGGATGGTATAAAGTAGATGCAGGAGCTATAGATACCTGATGTATGGAACCCCAGTGATTAGGAAACTCGGTTTTAACTGGCAAATACAGAAATTATATTGCAAGAATAAACTGAATTGTGGTGGTTGAATGCCATGGTTTTTATTTATAGTTCATTTGAGGTATCAGGTGACCAGTACTCCATTGGCTTACTCAGATTGAAACATGGATCTGGGAGATAATTGAAGCCATGAGATTAAGTGAGCTTATGGAGAATGGGGGAAGGAAGGAAATAAACATTTTTTGAATGCCTACTGTGTTCCAAACAATGAATGAGAAGAAAAAAGAAGAGTGAAGAAGAGAGTCTCGGGGGAAAGTCCAAAGTTAAGGGTCAGAAAAGGGGTCAGCAAACAAGAAGGACTAAAAATTCTCAAAAGTGTAGAAAGGTAATATAATATGCACACAATGCTGCCTCTGAAAACAAAGAAGAACAATTTTAAGAAGACAGGGAAGGATTAAATAGTTTGAGTATTCAGAAAGATGAAAAATGGAAATAAAAGCCTTGTGTTTTGTGAGGATCCTTGGTGACATTTAATTCACTTGTATTCCACAAATATTTCTTGTGCATCTACTATGTACTTAGCACCAGACGCCTGGAAACAGCCTCATGGAGATTGTAGTCTGGAAGAAGAAAGATAAGTAAACTGTCAATTACAAGGCCATCTGTTATGTTCAACATAGGGGAGACATAGGGTACTAATACAGCACATAAGGAGGGCCACCTATCCCAGACCTGAGGATTCTGGAAGGCTTTTTAAGAGGAAGTGATGTTTAAACTGGTACCTACAGGACAAGTTGGAATTAGCTAAATGAGAAGGAAGGGTGTGATCCAAGAAAGAAACACCTGATGTGGTAATCCAGAGAGAAAAGAAAGTATAACCACTCAAGCAACTGAAAGAAGTAGTGGTCCAAGTGGGTGATTTTGTAGAGTTATTGTTGAAGAGGTTAGCAGGGGCCAGATAATGCAGGATGTTATAGAGCCATGTCAAACACTTTAAATTCAATCCAAATTGGTACTGGGAAGGTGCTGAAGGGTTTAAGCAAGAGAATGATATAATTAAATTTGAGTTTTAGAAAGATCCCTCTGACTGAATGTGCACAGTGGCAAGATCAAGGTCAGGTTGACCAATTATGAGGCTGTTGTAACAGTTTAAGAGAGTTGATTCACTTTGTTATAAAGCAGAAACCAACACACCATTGTAAAGCAATTATACTCCAATAAAGATGTTTAAAAAAAAGAAAAGAGAGAGTTGATGGTGTCAGTAGAGATGGAGAGGAGTAGGTAGACTCAATAAATATGTAGGAGGTAGAATTGACAGTTCTTGGTAATTAGTTGGTAGTGGGAGGTTTTAGGAGAGAGAAGAGCCAAGGATGACATCAAAATTTTTGGCTTGGACAACTGAGTAAATGCTGATATAGGAAACACTTGTGGAGGAGTAGTTTTGAGGATAGAATATAATGAATTCAGTTTTGTTCATGTTGATTTTGAGGTACCCACTAGACATCCTGGTGGAGGTATACAGTAGGCGGTTGGCTAAATGTATCTCAAGTTCAGGAGAGATTTAATTCAGAGAGAGAGAGAGATTTTAGGGACACCAACAAGTAGTCGGTAGTTGAATCCATGAGAGAAAATGGAGTTTCCCTGGGTGAGGGTAGGGCAGGTTGGTGTCGAGTGTTGAGAAGAGAAGATGTCTGAGGACAAAACACTGAGCAATGTAAAGGTTTAAGGGCTGGGCAAGCAAAGAAGGTCCGATAAAAGAAAATGAGAAGGAAGTGTGTGGGAGGCTCAGCAAAGAAATAAGACTGCAATTTCAGAAGGCAGTAGCTTTTCTAATGGAGGAAACCTATTTTATTTGATGATGGAGGGAAAAGAAGCCAATGGAGAGGAATAAAGTAAAGATGTGGCTAAAGAGAAGATAAATGCTAGAGCACGGTCTTTCCGGAAACAGCAGCAGAGGAGTGAAGACTCATAGAGGAAAGAAACTTCTTCTTTTATTTTTATTTTTTATTTATTTTTTTTTTTTGTGGCTGTGTTGGTTCTTCGTTGCTGCGGGCAGGCTTTCTCTAGTTGTGGCGAGCATGAGCTACTCTTCACTGCGGTGGGCAGGCTTCTCGCTGCGGTGGCTTCTCTTGTTGCAGAGCACGGGCTACAGTAGTTGCGGTGTGTGGGCTCAGTAGCTGTGGCTTGTGGGCTCTAGAGCGCAGGCTCAGTAGTTGTGGCGCACGGGCTTAAGTTGCTCTGCAGCATGTGGGATCTTCCTGGACCAGGACTTGAACCTGTGTCCCCTGTATTGGCAGGTGGATTCTTAACCACTGCACCACCAGGGAAGTCTCCCCTTCTTCTTTTAGTAAGAACAAGAATGACAGGAAAAAGAGTTGAGAAAGGAGATGGGCTATTGGTAGTAAAGGAGGCATATATCAGATTGCCATAATTTATCAGTGAAGTAGGATTGAGGTTTCTGCAGAGCACATGTGTCATGAGAGGGGAAATAAATTAGATGGAAGAAAGGATTGTGCCTTAAATGCCTTAAAGTTGCAAATTTCACCATTCCTGACAAATATTCACTTATAATGTAGCTATTTTTAAGTAGCTTGTGAATGTTTAAATGGTTGAATAATACATCAATAAATCCAAAAGATCTTAAACTTGCAGGATGACTAGGTGCAAGATATGTGAGGCCGGAAAGTGATATTTTCCAATATTTCTCTTAGCGGAGCAAGATTGGCTTACACAGCCTAAAAGAGTAAGTCTGAGAGGATATTCTCAGATAGAATTAAATATACTGACTCACTTTTAAGGTTCAGCATTAATAATAAGAATTCTAACTTTGATATAGTATTAACAATTATAATATTGTAGCTACCACTTAATGAGTGCCTACTGTACTCCAGGTCTGACACTTATCACTTTATATGGAGTGATTCTCAACCAGGGGCATGTATTCTCCACTCCCCGCTCCCCCACCACTGCCCTGGCTCCATCCTGGGGACATCTGGCAACGTCTGGAGACATTTTTGGTTGTCAAGACTTGGAGGGGTAGCTGTGGGTAGAGACCTGCAGCGCTGCTGCATATGCTACAATGCTCAGGACAGGCTCCCACAACAAAGCATTATGCTGCCCAAAATGTCAATAGTGCCAAGGTTGAGAAACTCTGCTTTATATTTATTATTTTGTGTAATTCTCACAACAATCCAATGAGAGAGGTATAATTTTCTCTAATATATATATTAGAGAATATATATATAAAACAGAGAATTGGGGAGGTTAAGTAAGTCGCCCAAGGTCATGTCACAATGCCCTAAGAAGCAAGACTAGATTTTGAACCCATCTGCCTGATTCCAAAGTCAATCTTTAACCACTATAAACTTTGCCACTTTGTACTCAAGATGCACAGACTAACACAAAACTCTTATATCCCTTACAAATAATTTTTTCCAAAAATGCATTTGTTAGTACACTAAAATCTGCATTCCTCTTAAATTTACCAAGGGTCCATCTGTCAACTCTAACCTTTTCCACCTGAGAACAACGGAACGGCTTTGTCCTACAGAAAACAGACTTGAGCCAGGCACATCAGACGTGTAGACACCAACATGACATGTTTTGCCTCTTGTGGGAATCTTCTAATTAAAAAGAGTTTTCATATGATGGCCAGTTGCAGATCCATTCTCAAATTCTACTCAACAGCCCCATGAGGAGATGGATTCTTTCTGAGTTTTGGATTACAACTGGAATTCTGCATTGATACAATCCATCATGCAAACTACTCAAGTACCTCCTGAGAATCACTAGGCAGGAACCAAACCCCAACCAAGGTACATAAGTCCAGGTTAAGAAGTCCTTTAGTGACTGTGGAGTTTTGGTGGTTGTCTTCCATTTGTTTTGTTTTTGCTACCTTTGAGCCATTGTAACAGTGAATTTCTCCTTTGTAAGACTGTGCCAACCTAATAAAACAGAATAAATTCAATTCTTCCTAGAAAGGTGTAGATTTTTACAAATACCTTGGCCTCCATGTTGAACATTCCCCCAATTTGTGTTTCTCAGAATATGTGTGCACAAATAATTGTATGGTTCATATCCTCTTCTCTTTTTAGCGTGTCCTACTCATCCTGGTTATCTCAGTATTGCTCAATTTTGAAACTGAAATCCTATATCCTGGGAATCCCTTCAGTCCCAGGTAACTGTTATCTTAGTTGCCCTAGATATATCCAAAGTTTAGTCATTTATGCTAGAGAATAAAACAAAATTACTAATACCGTTAGTTGAGGTTCAATCAGAAGAGGGTTTAGTATCATGATTCAGCTCGGTTAATACTGATCATCATTTTTGGCTCTCACCTGCTTTTTCTCACATGATTTTTGAAAGAGGAAAATTAAACTAAACCCTGATATTATGTCAATAGGTTGCTGGTGAGATTGTTCACAGGATGCCATTTGTCAATAAGCAGAGACTGTCACACTATAACGCAGCTGTTGTCACTTATGGCTGCATATTAACATCACTGGGTGAGATGGGGAAATTGGTTCAAGATGGTGGAGTAGAAGGACGTGAGCTCATTCCCTCTTGCGAGAGCACCAAAATCACAACTAAATGCTGAACAATCATCGACAGGAAGACACTGGAACTCACCAAAAATGATACCCCACATCCAAAGACAAAGGAGAAGCCCCAATGAGAAGGCAGGAGGGGCACAATCACAATAAAATCAAATCCCATAACTGCTGGGTGGGTGACTCACAAACTGGAGAACAATTATACCACAGAAGTCCACCCACTGGAGTGAAGGTTCTGAGCCCCACATCAGGCTTCCCAACCTGGGGGTCTGGCAACGGGAGGAGGAATTCCCCGAGAATCAGACTTTGAAGCCTAGTGGGATTTGATTGCAGGACTTCGACAGAACTGGGGGAAAAAGAGACTCCACTCTTGGAGGGCACACAGAAAGTAGTGTGCACATCAGGACCCAGCAGGAAGGAGCAGTGACCCCATAGGAGACTGAAACAGACCTACCTACTAGTGTTGGAGGGTCTCCTGCAGAGGCGGGGGGTGGCTGTGGCTCAGTGGGGGGACAAGGACACTGGCAGCAGAAGTTCTGGGAAGTATTCCTTGGCATGAGCCCTCCCAGACACCACCATTAGCCACACCAAAGAGCCTGTAGCCCCCAGAGCTGGGTTGCCTCAGGCCAAACAACCAACAGGGAGGGAACTCAGCCCCACCCATCAGCAGACAAGTGGATTAAAGTTTTACTGAGCTCTTCCCACCAGAGCAACACCCAGCTCTACCCACCACCAGTCCCTCCCATCTGGAAACTTGCACAAGCCTCTTAGATAGCCTCATCCATCAGAGGGCAGACAGCAGAAGCAAGAAGAACTACAATCCTGCAGCCTGTGGAACGAAGACCACATTCAAAGAAAGACAGACAAAATGAAAAGGCAGAGGACTACGTACCAGATGAAGGAACAAGATAAAACCCCAGAAAAACAACTAAATGAAGTGGAGAGAGGCAACCTTCCAGAAAAAGAATTCAGAATAATGATAGTGAAGATGATCCAGGACCTCAGAAAAAGAAAGGAGGCAAGGATCGAGAAGATGCAAGAAATGCTTAACAAAGACCTAGAAGAATTAAAGAATAAACACCTAGAAGAATTAAAGAACAAACAGAGATGAACAATACAATAACTGAAATGAAAACTACACTAGAAGGAATCAGTAGTAGAATAACTGAGGCAGAAGAACGGATAAGTGACCTGGAAGACAGAATGGTGGAATTCACTGCTGCAGAACAGACTAAAGAAAAAAAGAATGAAAAGAAGTGAAGACAGCCTAAGAGACCTCTGGGACAACATTAAACGCAACAACATTTGCATTATAGGGGTCCCAGAAGGAGAAGAGAGAGAGAAAGGACCCGAGAAAATATTTGAAGAGATTATAGTTGAAAACTTCCCTAACATGGGAAAGGAAATAGCCACCCAAGTCCAGGAAGCACAGAGAGTCCCATACAGCATAAACCCAAGGAGAAACACACCGAGACACATAGTATTCAAACTGGCAAAAATTAAAGACAAAGAAAAATTATTGAAAGCAGCCAGGGAAAAATGACAAATAACATACAAGGGAACTCCCATAAGGTTAACAGCTGATTTCTCAGCAGAAACTCTACAAGCCAGAAGGGAGTGGCATGATATACTTAAAGTGATGAAAGGGAAGAAACTACAACCAAGATTACTCTACCTAGCAAGGATCTCATTCAGATTTGATGGAGAAATCAAAAGCTTTACAGACAAGCAAAAGCTAAGAGAATTCAGCACCACCAAACAAGCTCTACAACAAATGCTAAAGGAACTTCTCTAAGTGGGAAACACAAGAGAAGAAAAGGACCTACAAAAACAAACCCAAAACAATTAAGAAAATGGTAATAAGAGCATACATATCGACAGTTACCTTAAACGTGAATGGATTAAATGCTCCAACCAAAAGACACAGGCTCACTGAATGGATACAAAAACAAGACCCATATATATGCTGTCTACAAGAGACCCACTTCAGACCTAGGGACACATACAGACTGAAAGTGAGGGGATGGAACAAGATATTCCATGCAAATGGAAATCAAAAGAAAACTGGAGTAGCAATACTCATATCAGATAAAATAGACTTTAAAATAAAGAATGTGGGACTTCCCTGGTGGCACAGTAGTTGGGAATCCACCTGCCAGTGCAGGGGACACGGGAACAATCCCTGGTCTGGGAAGATCCCACACGCCACAGAGCAACTAAGCCCGCGCGCCACAACTACTGAGCCTGCACTCTAGAGCCCATGAGCCACAACTACGGAGCCCATGTGCCACAACTACTGAAGCTCTTGTGCCTAGAGCCTGTGCTCTGCAACAAGAGAAGCCACCGCAGTGAAAAGCCCGTGCACTGCAACAAAGAGTACCCTCCGCTTGCTGGAACTAGAGAAAGCCCACATGCAGCAAAGCCACAATGCAGCCAAAAATCAAATCTTAAAAAATAAATTAATTAAAAAAATAAAAAATAAAATAAAATAAAGAATATTACAAGAGGCAAGGAAGGGGCTTCCCTGGTGGCGCAGTGGTTGAGAATCCCCCTGCCAATGCAGGGGACACGGGTTCGAGCCCTGGTCTGGGAAGATCCCACATGCCGCGGAGCAACTAGGCCCGTGAGCCACAACTACTGAGCCTGCGCGTCTGGAGCCTGTGCTCCGCAACAAGAGAGGCCGCGATAGTGAGAGGCCCGCGCACCGCGATGAAGAGTGGCCCCCACTTGCCGCAACTAGAGAAAGCCCTCGCACAGAAACGAAGACCCAACACAGCCATAAATAAATAAATAAATAAATAAAAATTTAAAAAAAAAGTTTAAAGAGGCAAGGAAGGACACTACATAATGATTAAGAGATCAATCCAAGAAGATATAACAATTATAAATATATATGCACCTAACATAGGAGCACCTCAATATATAAGGCAAATGCTAACAGCTATAAAAGAGGAAATCGACAGTAACACAATAATAGAGGGAGATGTTAACACCTCACTTACACCAATGGGCAGATCATCCAAACAGAAAATTAATAAGGAAACACAAGCTTTAAATGACACAATAGAACAGATAGATTTAACTGATATTTACAGGACATTCCATCTGAAAACAGCAGATTACACTTTCTTCTCAAGTGCACAGGGAACATTCTCCAGGATAGATCACATCCTGGGTCACAAATCAAGCCTCAGTAAATTTAAGAAAACTGAAATCATATCAAGAATCTTTTCCAACCACAATGCTATGAGATTAGAAATAAACTACAGGGAAAAAAACGTAAAAAACACAAACACATGGAGGCTAAACAATACGTTACTAAATAACCAAGAGATCACTGAAGCAATCAAAGAGGAAAGCAAAAAATACCTAGAGACAAATGACAGCAAGAACACGACGACCCAAAACCTATGGGATGCAGCAAAAGCAGTTCTAAGAGGGAAGTTTATAGCTATACAAGCCTACCTCAAGAACAAGAAAAATCTGAAATAAATGATCTAACCTTACACCTAAAGTAACTAGAGAAAGAAGAAGAAACAAAACCCAAAGTTAGTAGAAGGAAAGAAATCATAAAGATCAGAGCAGAAATAAATTAAATAGAAACAAAGAAAACAATAAAAAGATCAATAAAACTAAAAGCTGGTTCTTTGAGAAGATAAACAAAATTGATAAACCATTAGCCAGACTCATCAAGAAAAAGAGGGACAGGACTCAAGTTAATAAAATTAGAAATGAAAAAGGAGAAGTTACAATGGACACTGTAGAAATACAGAGCATCGTAAGAGACTACTACAAGCAACACTATGCCAATAAAATGGACAACCTGGAAGAAAAGGACAAATTCTTAGAAAGGTATATCCTTCCAAGACGGAACCAGGAAGAGACAGAAAATATGAACAGACCAATCACAAGTAATGAAATTAAAACTGTGGTTAAAAATCTTCCAACAAACAAAAGTCCAGGACCAGATGGCTTCACAGGTGAATTCTATCAAACATTTAGAGAAGAGCTAACACCCCTCCTTCTCAAACTCTTCCAAAAAATTGCAGAGGAAGGAACATTCCCAAACTCATTCTATGAGGCCACCATCACCCTGATACCAAAACCAGACAGAGATATTACAAAAAAAGAAAATTAAAGCCCAATATTACTGATGAATATACATGCAAAAATCCTCAACAAAATACTAGCAAACAGAATCCAACAACACTTTAAAAGGATCATAAACCATGATCAAGTGGGATTTATACCAGGAATGCAAGGATTCTTCAATATATGCAAATCAATCAATGTGATACACTATATTAACAAATTGAAGAAGAAAAACCATATGATCATCTCAATAGATGCAGAAAAAGCTTTTGACAAAATTCAACACCCATTTATGATAAAAACTCTGCAGAAAGTGGGCATAGAGGGAACCTACCTCAATAAAATGAAGGCCATATATGACAATCCCACAGCAAACATCATTCTCAATGGTGAAAAACAGAAACTATTTCCTCTAAGATCAGGAACAAGACAAGGATGTCCACTCTCACCACTAGTATTCAACATAGTTCTGGAAGTCCTAGCCATGGCAATCAGAGAAGACAAAGAAATTAAAGGAATACAAACTGGAAAAGAAGAAGTAAAACTGTCACTGTTTGCAGATGACATGATACTATACATAGATAATCCTAAAGATGCCATTAGAAAACTACTAGAGCTAATCGATGAATTTGGTAAAGATGCAGGATACAAAATTAATACACAGAAATCTCTTGCATGCCTATACACTAACAAAGAAAAATCAGAAAGAGAAATTAAGGAAACAATCCCATTCACCAGTGCAACAAAAAGAATAAAATACCTAGGAATAAACCTACCTAAGGAGGTAAAAGACCTGTACTCAGAAAACTATAAGACACTGATGAAAGAAATTAAAGATGGTACCAACAGATGGAGAGATATACCATGTTCTTGGATTGGAAGAATCAACATTGTGAAAATGAGTATACTACCCAAAGCAATCTACAGATTCAATGCAATCCCTATCAAATTACCAATGGCATTTTTTACGGAACTAGAACAAAAAAATCTTAAAATTTCTATGGAGACACAAAAGACCCTGAATAGCCAAAATAGTCTTGAGGGAAAAAAAATGGAGCTAGAGGAATCAGACTCCCTGAGTTCAGACTATACTACAAAGCTACAGTAATCAAGGCAGTATGGTACTGGCACAAAAACAGAAATATAGATCAGTGGAACAGGACAGAAAGCCCAGTGATAAACCCACACACCTATGGTCAACTAATCTATGACAAAGGAGGCAAGGCTATACAATGGAGAAAAGACAGTCTTTTCAATAAATGGTGCTGGAAAAACCGGACAGCTACATGTAAAAGAATGAAATTAGAGCACTCCCTAACACCATACACAAAATAAACTCAAAATGGATTAAAGACCTAAATGTAAGACTGGATACTATAAAACTCTTTGAGGAAAACATAGGAAGATCACTCTTTGACATAAATCACAGCAAGATCTTTTTTGACCCACCTCCTAGAGTAATGGAAATAAAAACAAAAATAAACAAATGGTACCTAATGAAACTTAAAAGCTTGTGCACAGCAAAGGAAACTATAAACAAATGAAAAGACAACCCTCAGAATGGGAGAAAATAGTTGTGAACGAATCAATGGACAAAGGATTAATCTCCAAAATATAGAAACAGCTCATGTAGCTCAATATTAAAAAAACAAACAACCCAATCCAAAAATGGGCCGAAGACCTAAATAGACATTTCTCCAAAGAAGACATACAGATGGCCAAGAGGCACATGAAAAGCTGCTCAACATCACTAATTATTAGAGAAATGCAAATCAAAACTACCTCACACTGGTTAGAATGGGCATCATCAGAAAATCTACAAACAACAAATGCTGGAGAGTGTGTGGAGAAAAGGGAACCCTCGTGCACTGTTGGTGGGAATGTAAATTGATACAGCCACTATGGAGAACAGTATGGCGGTTCCTTCAAAAACTAAAAATAGAATTACCATATGACCCAGCAATCCCACTACTGGGCACATACCCAGCGAAAACCATAATTCAAAAAGACACATGGGGCTTCCCTGGTGGCGCAATGGTTAAGAATCCACCTGCCAACGCAGGGCACACAGGTTCAAGCCCTGGTCCCAGAAGATCCCACATGCCACAGAGCAACTAGGCCCGTGCACCACAACTACTGAGCCTGCACTCTAGAGCCCATGAGCCCCAACTACTGAGCCTGCGTGCCACAACTACTGAAGCCCATATACCTAGAGCCCATGTGCCACAACAAGAGAAGACACAGCAATGAGAAGCCCACGCACTGCAACGAAGAGTAGCCCCCGCTTGCTGCAACTAGAGAAAGCCCACATACAGCAACAGAGACCCAGTGCAGCCAAAAACAGACAAATAAAAATAAATAAATAAATTTATAAAAAACAAACCAAAAAACAAAAACAAAACAAAAAGACACATGCACCCCAATGTTCATTGCAGCACTATTTACAACAGCCAGGTCATGGAAGCAACCTAAGTGCCCATTGACAGATGAATGGATAAAGAAGATGTGGTACATATATACAATGGACTATTACTCAGCCATAAAAAGGAATGAAATTGGGTCATTTGTAGAGATGTGGACGGACCTAGAGACTGTCATGCAGAGTGAAGTAAGTCAGAAAGAGGAAAACAAATAAATATCGTATGTTATCACATATGTGTAGAATCTAGAAAAATGGTACAGACGAACTGGTTTGCAAAGCAGAAACAGAGACACAGATGTAGAGAACAAACGTATGGACACCAAGGGGGAAAGTGGCGGGGGTGGGGTGGGGGGAGAGATGAATTGGGAGATTGGGATTGACTTGTATACACTAATATGTATAAAATAGATGACTAATAAGAACCTGCTGTATAAAAAAAATAAAATTCAAAAAATAAATAAATAAATAAATAAAATCACCTTGGGGGCTTCAAAAATCTGGCTGCCCAGGATACACACAAGACCAATTAAATCAAAATCTCTTGGGGTGGGACCCAGGCATCAGTGTTTTTAAAGTACCTCCAGTGATTACAATATACAGTCAAGGCTGAGAACCCCTGCTATAGCATGATGCTTCCCTTTTCTTCATTGTGAATATGGCTGGGCTTCTGAGTAGATGCATGTATTAGTTGCCTGTGTTGTGTGATTGAAGGAGCCTAAGAGGGTCTCTGCTGTCCCTCCTTCTCCATCACATGTTACGTTATCCAAAATGCCGCCATTGAAGACCAAAAATCTTCCTCTTGAGACATAATAAAAAAGCAGTCAGGAGCAGAGAACAGTGACTGTTGAGTTTTGGAAGGATTTTCTGTCTTCAAGAGACCTTAATTCAACAGTTTGGAAAGGCTTACCTACCCTTATTTGCATCTGTCCCATAAAACGAAAGAGGACATAAGGAGAAGCATTGTAAATTACGAAGTGTTACCATGGCAGGCCTAATACCTAAAGTAAAGGTGCTTTTATAAGTGGGTTGAGTCAGACCAAGGCCCCAAGACAATTAGGCCCTTGGGGTTGAGAGAGCTAAGAGGAAGAGGATTGGTACTGCATGGGAAGACAAGAGGGGAACAACCAAAAGCCTCACCTATGTCACAAGGGTTATTAAAATGTGAGACTTGGAAATGAGGTCAGGCCATAAACATAATCTAAAAGATCGAGCTGCTTTTCCAGAGGAGTTTGTATGGCCAGTTATTCCCAGGTGGCCTGTTAGAGAGTGCAAAACTAGGTTTATGTTCACCTCTTCAATAACATTAGAATGAGTGGAACTGGAATAGAAAGGGGAGGGCTCCCCAAAATTCATCTCTTGAAGCAAATTGAGCTCATATTGACTTGTCTGAATCATAAGATATAGCAAGAAACGGTTTTCCACTCTTTGCCTCTCAAATTCAGTAAGGTTTGAGTAGTGATTGTAGCCAGCGAATTCTGCTTATCACCTTACAGATGACAGCACTGAGATGGTCACGGTACCTTAGAAAGCCATCCCCAAACTACCTTCCCCAACAGTGGTCAAGGTGCCTGAATCCTGCACCTTCCTTCAAGTACTGAAAACTGGTTGGTATATTAAAGAAGTTCTTGTTAACTGACATAGGTAACACCTTAGGCTAGGAATTCCCAGCCAGAAAACAATAACCTGGCTTCATTTTCTAGATCTCTAAGATGGTTGCCTCAGCCATGCCCCACTATTTTCCACTTTCTAGGTGCTCACACTTCCCTTCCTCTCTCTCTCCTTCCCCTCTATCTGTCTCTCTCTTTCACACTAACACACACAACTGTTGGAAACCCTTGGTTTAAGCGTTATCAGCCAAGACCTTGCCAGTGATCACTTGACAGCTAGCTGAGAGCAAGATAGGTATTAGGGAGGAGGGGGCAGATACTATGAAAGAAAAACTATTTAGGGAATGGAACTAAGTAACATTGACAATATCCTGGGCCATTGATTTTTCCAATGGAAGAGACAGGTTAGGAATCAAGGGTTACATACACAAATAAAGATCAGTTAGGGAGCCATGTATAACCTTTGGCTTCAAGAACAAAAGTCTTTTAATTGAATTTCTTGTGTGTGTGTGTGTGTGTGTGTGTGTTGAAGGGTGGGGGAGTTCACCTGAAGTGTATCGTGCAATTGAGCTCTTCCATACCTCTTTACCCAAGAGGCAATAATCAGATCTCAAGAATACCACTGAGTTGTCTGTGCGATTAAACTAAAGGAAAATTCCATTTTTATCATCTCTGAATGATAAAGCTCAACATTCCTAAAATAGTTAGCTTAAAGCAGCAAAAGACGAAATCTTTCTCAAATTCATAAAGCAAATAAAATTAGAAACATATACAGTATCATTTGAGCATTTTGATGGATTTGCAGCTATGCAAGATATAATCCAGGAAGAGGTAAAAAACAAAAGTTGGACTTTAAAATATTTCACTTTTAGGGAAATCTTACTGATAATATTAGAACAGACGTGTCATAAAATATGGTGCATTCATCTTTAAAATAGAACAGAAAAATATATAGAATCCAAGTAAACAGTGACCATTTTGGAATATTGGTAGTTTTAAGGAATGTAAAGTAATAGCATAAATATTTTTGGTGCTGGTACAAGAAATAGGGAGAAGACCAACTTTGTATCTAGCCCCAAATAATTCATTTGGTTTCATTGGTTTTATCAGGAATGTTGGTTAGTAAGCGTTCTGAGAGTGAGGATTTAGAGAAAAAATGTGCTGTGTCTATAGAGAGTAAAATGCTGAGTGGGTTTGATTCAAAATTCGCCACAGGCCAGGAAAAAGATTTTGCAAAACTCTGGCCCCTGTTGCTCACGCACGGCCTAGGCTGTGTGTAAGCCTCACATTCAGTAGCTGCGTTTGGTTTTCAAAGAACAGGGTCATTTTCTCAGCCTACACTTCTCATTAAGTTCCAAACACTTCCCTGGGATATGAAACCTCCCCTTTCTCTTTCACCACTCCTAGTAAAGCTGGCTTGTTCAGACAATACTAAAAGGGGCTGCTCTTTGGTGCTCAAACAGGATGTTCTATTGATATTTCTTGCTGGGACAGCCCATAAGCATTCGCCTGTTGGTGTCTCATACAAATGTCAACTGTTTCTACCCAGACTGAATTAAAATGTTATATATAAAAACTGTGTGATGTTTTCAGCATTCACTCAAGAAGAATTTATTGAATATGTAGTCTGTGAAAGGTACTAGGCTAAGCCCTGGAACAGGAACGGGGGGAGGAGGGAAAGAGGAGAGGCTAGAGGAAGAAATGGAGAGAGAAAAAGATGAACAAGCTGTAGCATCTGCCTTTAATAGCTAATATTTATTGTGTAGTTATTCTTGCCAGGCAGTGTGCTAATGGCTTTACGTGAATTAGATAATTGAAAATTTACAACAGTACCGTATACCCCCTTTCATAGATGAGGAAACTGAGGCTCAAAGAGGTTAAGCCCAAATTCACACAGCTAGCGATGGAATTAAGGCTTGAGCCTGGTCTATTTGACTCCAAACCCAGAGTGTGTAACCACTGTGCTCTAGTGCCTTCAAGGACTTAGCACCTGGTAAGAGGAAGAAGCAAACACAGTGACCGCTAATAAAAGGCACAATATGATAAGTGCCACAAAAGATTAAGGAAACTGCTATGGGAGTACAGAGTCAGGAGTAATTGATTTCTGGGAAGAACTGAACTGGGCCTTAAATAAAAATTAGGATTTTGGTAGGTGGAGATAAGGGTAAGGGTGTTTCAGGTAAAGGAGTTAAATCGCAGAATGACAAGTACAGTGTAACTGGAGCATTACATGCATCACAGAATAAAGGGTCACAATTAAAAGGCTGTAAAGATCGGCACCCCCATTGTCATGTACCTTGAATACCAAGACAAGAGGTCAGAATTTTATTATTTCTATAGCAGGCAATGGAAAGTCAATAACGGTTTTTGCACAGGCAAGGGATATGATCAGATATGTGATTTGGAAAGAGAGTTTTGGTGGCAGATTTAATAATGGAAGGGGTTTCAAATGAATTAGAGGCCAAAGACCAGTTGTGTGACTAGAGATATCATCTAGGTGAGGGATGGGTAAGAGCCAGAACCAGGGCGTTTTCATGGGGAATGAGGTAGAAGCAGCTAACATGAAAAACAGCTAGTAATCTTGGGAATTGGTAACTGAGTATGAGGGAGAGGGATAATTTAAAGAGGGTACTAATATTTCCAGCCTGATTGACTAGGTAGCTTGCTGTATCCCTGGCTAAGACAGGAGGCTCAGGACAGAATAAATTTGGAGGGGGGAGGAGACCATGAATTAGGTGATTCATATGGGGCTATATGAAGCTCAGGGAAAAGGCAAGAATATAGATTTGAGAGTCACCCAGAGAGAGAATATAGTCCAAAGAGAGGATGAGACTACCTGGAGAGAATATTGTTAAAAAAGAAAATAATTTCTGTTTCTGACAATAGGATAAGTGTGTAGAGAAATCCCTCCCAATAAAGAAATACTTAGAACAGCGCCTGACACAGCAAGCACAATGTGGGGGAGAGGGGAACCTGGCTTAAGAAGCTGGAAAAAAATATTTTAAGTGCTGTTTTTTTTTAAAGTGAGGCTGAGCTGCAGTTAAGTAAAGGAAACAATCAAGCCTGATTTTCTAGAGGTAATCAAGCCAGAGTTTGTCTTCGGAGTATCTGCTTATCCCTGGTGGCCTAGACTTGGTATTAAAGGACTGTGTGGTAGGACTAGAGACAGGAGATAAAGTCTGAGACCCAAGCAAGGTAGTCAGGCTGGCTGCAGACCCTCATAAAGCTAAAATCCCCTAAGGGTCACTCCATAAGTGAGTGACCTATAAAATACTCCCTTCTCTACATAAAGATACTTACCTAACCTAGGGAATTGGCAGGGGGGGTGGTTGGAGAAAAATTATTTCTCCTAAGAATTCCTGATCACATGTCCACATTCAAGCACTTTTGGGAGCAGAATACTATGTCTGTGTCTGCAAAACCACCAAACAGAAACGTTAGTTTATAGCAGTCCTTGGTTGATGGTGCCTCTAGGCACCACATTGCAGTGGTAAATAAAAATGTTCTCTGGAAGAATTTTAAAGAAGCCTCAAAAGAATTCCCACAGATAAAATTCCAAAGAGCATGAGCTCACAATGAAAAAAAATATCACGAAACCTACAAAGACACAAGCCATTCTGAGTGGAAGTCTGCAGAAACAGACTCACAAAGACTAAAGTTATAAAAATTATCAGATGCTGAATATAAAATAAGCATGTTTGATATGCTAAAAGAAAAAGGAATTTGAAGATGATTGAGAAATAAACTATGGAAGCTGAGCAGAATATTTTTAAAAAAGAACCAAATGGAATTCTGAGAAATAAAAAATATAATAATTTAAGGACAAAATAAAAGCTCCTTTAATGGATTAAACAGAGAGCCAAAGAGAATTTGTGAATTGGAAAACAGGTCAGATGATATCACCCAGTAAGAAGCACAAAGAGACAAATATATGAAAAAAGTCTGAAGGAGGTTAAGACATTGAAGATGGCATAAGAAGGTTGAAATACATCGTAATGAAGTTTGAGCAGGCAAGAGTAGAATGTTAATAATTTTTGGAGATTTAATAAAAATGAAAAGAGAAAAAAAGAACAGTATCTTGAAGAACTGAAAGGGCAGTTGGAGGGAAGAGAAATCAGCAGAGAAAACTGAAAATGACTTATTAGGGAGGTGAAAGAAGAATGAAGAGAATCAGGAAAGCAAATCAGGAAAACAAAGAAGGAGTATGTTTCGGGAAGGCCATGGTCAATAATTCTACATGTTGCAGACAAGTCAATAAGGTGACAACCAGCAGTCATTTATTGAGTGTCTACTATATGTCAGGCATAGTGCTGGGTAGACACGGAGATGAATAATACGTGATCCTTGGGATTTCCCTGGTGGTCCAGTGGCTAAGACTCTGCACTCCCAACGCAGGGGGCCCGGGTTTGATCCCTGGTCAGGGAACTAGATCCCACATGCCACAACTAAGAGTTCGCATGCCACAGTGAAGATCACACGTGCCGCCACTAAGACCCAACACGGCCAAATAAATAAATAAATATTTTAAAGCAAAAAACAAACAAATAATACATGGCCTTTGTACTTAAAATTAGGGGAGAAGTGTAAATAAGAGGTTACAATCCAATGTGACTAAGCCTGTAATAGACATGAACAAAGTGCTCGATGAGCAGAGGGGAGGAGGCTTCTTCCTGTGTGAGGCTCTTTCTATCTCACGGTCATATTTTAAGAATTCTGAATAATTATCAAAATAGCCCTTTAAATACAGATTGCCAGCTCTGTCTCCCGACTTATCTACGTCATTTGGGGGCATGTAATATTCAAGAAAATTCCAGTATCTGGTATGAGCATGAATGGCACACCTTTAAATATTTAACAACCTGTTCTCAGAGTCTGGGTCAAACAGTGCTTTTTCTCCTTCCCATTAACCCTGCCCTCAGCTCAGTTCAGGATCTCATCACATTCACCTGGGCTTTTCAGAGTCTCCATATTTCAGCTCTGATCATTATATTCCCAGCTCAAACCCTCATTCATCTTAATACACCCCTGTTCATAGCACTGACTACATAGTGCAGACATTCAATAAATAAGAGTTGAAATGAAAGAATGTTCGATATAAAGTTAAACAGAAGTATATCCCCATTGTCATGAGAATAATTTTATTTTCCAAATCAAGTAAAGAATATGTTATTTAAAGGCATATTTTATCTATTGGGTTGCTTGTATTTTGCCCAAACTTCATTCCAAAAAATACTGTAGTCAGTGGTTAAATGTGTGTGTCTATATATATCCGTGTAAGGACAAGTTATGTTCTTATTGCAAGTTTATATTTAATTCAACAAGGATTTACTAAATGTCTACTATATGTGTTTCTGTTATTTATTGCAGAAAATTCAAAGAAATGTATGACACGAATATGAGCATGAATACCTATCACACAGAACTGTGTGTGCGTATATATGTGTACATATATACACACACACACATACATGCATATATATCCCACAAGACATCCAGATAAAGTACACCAGAGATGGGTCAAAAGAGGGAAATAGCACATCTATATTGGGAGGGCATAAAATAAAATCCCTAAAAGTGGCTGTTGTTTGCACCGAGTCTTCAATGATGAATAAGATTTGGTAAGCAGAGATTTAGGGGAAAAGATAGTGAGGAGGAAGGGAGACATCTCAAGCATGGATACAGCTAAGGAGAAGAGAACAGAACTTGTTGAGGTGGATCAGTTCAGCATTACATTAATTTGTGAGTAAAGAAAAAAAAAATTTGATCACAGTGGCTGAAACACATGAGGGTTTATTTGTCTCATGTAACGGGAAGTCCAAAGGTAGGCGGTTGCTGGTGTTGGTTTAGAGGCTCAAGAATGTCAGGGCTGTTTGTAATTCTCTTGACCTTTCCCTCATGGTCCCAGGATGTCTGCCAGAACTTTAAGCATCACAGTCAAATACCAGGCAGTGGGTAGAAGGGAGCATCAAAGGCAAAAAGGGCTTCCCAGAAGCCCCACCCCATGATTTCTGCTTGTATCTCATTGTCCGCCTCTATTTGCTAGACACTAGGAAGCATAGATATTTTCAGCTGGGCACATTAATACAGTGAGAGGCAGGGGAGAACATATATTGAGTAGGCAGTTGGCAGTCTCTGGAACAAAACAGAAGTCAAGTTTGGCTTGAGCATAAAAAGTGGAGATACCATTTCTTAAATATGAACCAACTGATTTGGGAAGAAGGAATGTATATATATTTTTGTGCCTGGCATCATTTTTGCATTTCAGTAGTTTTCCACTTACTTGCCTGTAAAGAAATCAATGATAAGGGTGTAAGGTGCTACAGGAGAACAGAGGAGGAACACCTTTAGTTGCTCAGGGAAGAATGAGCTAATAAGCCTGGTAGATGGATATGGTCTAAGGCTGGTGGGTGAAGGGTAGCCTGGGCAAGGGCCCAGAGGTAAAAAGATAGAGAGTTCTGGGAACTTCAAGCATTTCATGCTAGCTGGTGCAGAGTATAATACAGATATGGTGAGAAAAGAGGATGGAGAGATAGGTAGGAGCCAGGTCATGAAAACTTAGAAGCCATGGGAAGGGATTTGGTCTATGTCACTAACTTTTACCAAAAATATTTTCTCAACTACTTGCCTGACCTCTGCTGTCTTTCCTGATAACTTTCATAAGGGCATCTTGTTTGTGACTGTATTCCTAGAGCCTAGCACTGTGCCTGGCCCCTGAGGCTTACCCAATCAATCTACATTCTTCATGCAAGGAAATGTGAAAACCACTGAACTCAATCTCAAATGAAACCTTTGTCATTGCAACTTTCTATCCTTTAAGTTGAGGTCCCTTAAACCACACATGTAGGTGACCCCCTGTGTTGGTCCAGGTCATTCAAGAAGGAGATAAAAAGAAGTAAAAGCACAAGAAATTTACTAGGGACAACCCCAGTGATTAAAAAAAATGGGAAGGGAGCCAGGAAAGCCTGGGAGAGCCACCAGTATGCACTGCAATGAAATGCAAGTCTGACCCTGAGTGAAGGAGAGAGAAGGGAGGAAGGGAGGGAAGGAAGGAGGGAGGGAAGGAAGGAGGGAAGGAAGGAGGGAAGGAAGGAGGGAAGGAAGGAAGGAAGGAAGGAAGGAAGGAAGGAAGGAAGGAAGTTAGTCAGAGGGAAGTGTCTTAGCCTGGGTGCAGTTCTAAGGAAAGTTTAGCATCACCATCAGGGAGTCCTTAAGACAAAGTCAGCAGCCAAAGGAGTCCAGTGTCATGGAAAACAGTATGCAGTTTCCCCAAAACTAAAAATAGAGCTACCATTTGATCCAAAGATACATGTACCCCAATGTTCATAGCAGCACTATTTATAATAGCCAAGACATGGAAGCAACCTAAGTGTCCATGAAAAGATGACTGGATTAAGAAGATGTGGTATATAGATACAGTGGAGTGTTACTCAGCCTTAAAAAAGAATGAAATAATGCCATTTGCAGCAACATGGATGGACCTAGAGATTGTCATACTGAGTGAAGTAAGTCAGACAGAGAAAGAGAAATATCGTATGATATCGCTTATATGAGGAATCTAATAAATAATACAAATGAATCTACGTACAAAATGGAAACAGACTCAGACATAGAAAACAAACTCATGGTTACCAAAGGGGACAGAAATTGGGGAGGGATAAATTAGGAGTATGGGATTAACAGATACACACTACTATATGTAAAATAGATAAGCAACAAGGACTTACTGTATAGCGCAGGGAATTATAGCCATTATCTTGTAATAACCTATAATGGAATACGATCTGCCAAAAAAAAAAAAAAACCCCAAACCTGAATCACTATGCTGTACACCTGAAAGTAACACAGTAATGTGAATCAACTATACTTCAATTAAAAAAAGGAGTCCAGTGTCTTCCATGAACAGGCCTACATAGTGCCCCTGCTGGGGTCATCCACTGACCAGGAACAGCCCGTAGGAAGTGTGGCCTTGATGCAAATACAGTGACGATTTCAGAGTGTAGCAGCAGCCTGGTCAGTCTCCTGTCAGAGGTCTGAGAGGCACAATCTTATGGCTGCCATGCCTGCCGACCATAGCACTGTCAGCAGGGCTCCTGCTCTGCTTTGTAGCTTCCTCATACTCTGAGTTACTACCTAGAATATAGGCAGTACACCTGTAGATTATCTTTTACCACTACCTCGTCTCCAAGTTCTACTTTATACCCTTCCTCCATAAACTCAGCCATATTTTTCATCTGGGACTGAGGTCTGCTTTGCTCTCCAAGTCCTTTTATGGATTAGGAATCTGGCTCTGAATGAGAGCCCTCATGGCTAGCTCCCCAGTCCCAATGGGCCAATAGCTATCCACATGCCTATTGCCTGCCCTCACCATAGGATATTTTTAAGGGTAAAATTCTATCTTGTTAGCTTATCACAACCTCCTGGCCTTCTGGAACCCCAACAGATCAACATAGATGTCCTGCTAGCCATCTGTGCTGCTCAAGTGCTACATACCTATGTGCATCCATTATCACCATGCTCTAGAGTTAACTTAGGAGGTTTCATAACTTACCTAAACCACACAAGAAATAAATGGCAAGGCTGGAGTTTAAACCAGATCAATCTGATTTCTAAGGTGTCCTTTCTAAACCACTGTCCAATACTGCATCTCCTTCACAAAACTGGGCATACTGTATTATGACCAGCTGTTTACTCATCCATCCACCCCAGCCCTCAAGATGAGAGTTTCTGAGGCTGGGGCCAAGGCACTGATATCTAGGAGGCATTTAAGAAGTGTTTCTGGAATAAAGGCATAAAGAGAGGAAATACACAAACAGCTCGTAAAACTCAATATCAAAATCAAACCCAATCAAAAATTGGGCAGAAGACCTAAATAGACATTTTTCTAAAGAAGACATACAGATGTCCAACGGGCACATGAAAAGATGCTCAACATCGCTAATTATTAGAGAAATGCAAATCAAAACCACAGTGAGGTATCACCTCACACCAGTCAGAATGGCCATCATCAAAAATTTACAAATAACAAACATTGGCAAGGATGTGGAGAAAAAGGGAACCCTTGTACACTGATGGTGGGAATGTAATTTGCTGCAGCCACTATGGAAAACAGTATGGAGGTTCCTTAAACTGAAAAATAGTTACCATATGATCCAGCAATTCCACTCCTGGGCATATATCCAAAGAAAACAAAAACACTAATTCCAAAAGATACATGCACCCCAATGTTCATAGCAGCACTATTTACAATAGCCAAGATATGGAAGCAACTCAAGTGCCCGTCAATAGATGACTGGATTATGAAAATATACACGTATATATGTGATATATATATCACATGGAATGGACAGTGGACTATTACTCAGCCATAAAAAGTGAAATACTGCCATTTGCGGCAACATGGATGGACCTAGAGAATATTATGCTTAGTGAAATAAGACAGACAAAGACAAATACTGTATGATATCACTTATACATGGAATCTAAAAGATAATACAAATGAATTTATATACAAAACAGAAGCAAACTCACAGACAGAAAACAAACTTATGGTTACCAAAGGGGAAAGGGATGGGAGTAAGGATAAATTAGGAGTGTGGGATTAACAGATACAGACTACTATACGTAAAATAGATTAGCAATAAGGATTTACTGTATAGCAAGGGAATTATACTCAATATCTTGTAATAACCTATAATGGAATATAATCAGAAAAATAATAACTGAATCACTATGCTTACACCTGAAACTAACACAATATTGTAACTCAATTATACTTCAGTTAAAAAAAGTAAAGGGAGGAATGAATGAACAAATGAACATTTAACAACCAAGTTGCAGTCATTCCAGTCTGGCCTCCAATTCTTCGGTTTCTGAGGGCTTCGCAGGTCTAAGAGGTTCTAATCCTATGAATCCATATGTCTTCCAACGCAACCACAAAATAATGACACCAGAGCTACCAGGATAGCACTTTCTATTTACTCCAAACCCCATACTACTTGCTGATCCGATAAAGAATTTGAATAGTTGAAGCTCTGGAAATGTAAGAAATTGATGCTTTCTGCCTAACAAGGAAGAAAAAGTCAAACAAGGGGAATTCTAAGATATATTTCATCTTGGTGAGTTGGGGGTTGCACAAGGGGCCAGCATGGTCATACTGCCTGGAGGCAGCTTGCAGTGTCTCCAGACAGAAAAGGAAATGACAACAGCTTTTGACGAGAATAGAAGGACAAATAAAGATCTTATTGAGAAGCAGGTAAATTGGCTGGGCTCAGGAAGCCTTTGATGACTCAGAGCTGGCAAGGGTCCTGTCTGGCAGCCCACCTCTCCCTTACAGCTGAGCTCAGTGGATTCCACGTTGCTTCCTTACCCTGGACCTTCATGTGCAGCATGGGCTTGGTATTGAGCCTGAACATGAAGGGCCTCTTTGTTCTACCACTTTCTCCTCTACATAGGCCACGTGGCCTCAGGAAGCATTGATGACCCGACAGCAAAACCAGGCTTTAGTTCTGTGTATTTTTAAAGTTCAAGAAAACAGTATTGAAACCAATGCAACACCACGCATATCTAAACCTGCCTTTCTATTTGCACATCACAGCTTTGGTGACATAAATAAATCATACTGGGAAGAAATCTTCAAGATATTAATGAAGCTCAGAGAGAGAAAAATATTATCGGGTTGGCCAAAAAGTTCGTTCAGGTTTGCCATGTTACAGAAAAACCCGAACTAACTTTTTGGCCAGCCCAATATTTAGAACTCCCTTGTTCTTACTCCTCATTCTGATAATAAATGGGCATGAAGTTACAGTAAAGACTTAGAAGTAAAGGACATGGTTTCTTTATTTTATTTTTTATTTTTAAATAAAAGCTTCATGAATCAATATTTAAGAGATACAAATATGACGTTCCAGTATACATATACATAGTGAAATGGTTACTATAGTCAAGCTCATTAAGAGAAAATGGTTTCTGAGTCTGATAGCTCTGCATGCAGAGTAACAGCTTTGCTACTTACTAGCTGTGTAACCCTGGGCAAGCCACTTAAACTCTCCAAACTAAACTCTCCAAACCTCAGTCTACTCATACCTAAAATGGGGTTTGACCAGATATTATGTATTTTAAGTGTCTAGCAGAGTCCTGACACATAGTAAGCATTTGGAAATGTTTGTTAAAAGAATTAAAGTGCTATTACAGAGTTCTCTAGTCCTATGCAAGGCATTAAGACCATGTCAACAATGGACCCCTATTCCTGCTTCAGTGGCATAACCAGGCTTTTTCCCCTCTGTGTTTTGAAGGGCACCAAGGAGAATTGGTTAGTCAACATTCACTACGAGCCAGTGCGCGGGGGAGGGAAAAGGCGAAACAAATACAAAAGAAAGATCAGATGCTGTGTGTCCTCAAGGATGCTTTTAAAGACTCAGAGCTGCAAAGCAAGACATTCTTATTTCTTAGGACAGCTTCTCTGATTCTTTGCCATTATTTCCATTTGTGCTGCTACCACAGCCTCTCTTTCCCAGACATGCTCCCCCTGGAGAACACAGCAGTAGACATTTGTGTATTACAAAACTATTCTACTTTAGTGGTAAGAACTTCTTAGGGCATAAACTCTTGTAGTATCTGCAATTATAGGTTCAGAAAAATGGACAAAATAATTGGACTATAATAAGATCTCCTATTTATAGACTACTTATTGTGTGTCAGGCTCCATGCTAAGTTCTTTACATATATTATTTCATTTATCTTCACATTATCACCACTTTACAGATGACATTTAGACTCAGAGAGGTTACTTCTCTAAGGACATCACATGGCTAGGAAATGGAGCCAAGATTCACATTCATGAAGGTCTGACTTCACTTTTGTGCTCTTTTTTTTTTTAGCCTTTATTATTATTTTTTAAAATTATTTATTTACTAATTTATTTAATTTTTGGCTGCATTGGGTCTTCGCTGCGACACACGGGTTTTCTCTAGTTGCAGAGAGCGGGGGCTACTCTTTGTTGCGGTGCGCGGGCTTCTCATTGCGGCGGCTTCTCTTCTTGTGGAGCACGGGTTCTAGGCGCACGGGCTTCAGTAGTTGTGGCACACGGGCTTAGTTGCTCTGCGGCATGTGGGATCTTCCAGGACCAGGGCTCGAACCCATGTCCCCTGAATTGGCAGACGGAGTCTTAACCACTGCACCACCAGGGAAGCCCTAGCCTTTATTATTAATAAAAATGTTCAGACATAAAAAAGTAGATAATATAGCGTAATGAATCACCATGTGTTCATCACCCAGCCTCAACAATTACCAACTCATAGCCAATCTTGTTTCATCCATACCCTACCCAGCCCCTATCCAACACACACACAGAATTTCATCTTTTCATTTGTAAATATTTCAATATATATCTTCAAAAGAAATGGACTCTTTTTAGAAAAATAACAACACCTATAACAATCATTTCTTAGCATCATCAAATGTCCTGTCCATGTTCATATTTCCCCAACTGTCTCATAATTTTTTTTTCCCACAGTACGTTATTTGAACCATGATCCAAACAAGGTCTATGTCAGAAACTGGCATTTGGTTAATACGTCTCTTAAGCCTCTTTTTTTATCTGTAGGTTTCTCCTCTCTTTTTTTCTTGCCATTTGTAAAAAGAAATTGAAAGCCTCTGCTCTTAACCACATAATGTAGCACCGTATGTCCATTTTTGCGGCTATGCGTTTGGAGGGAATGCCCTCCTCCCAAACATATATCCTGTATTTAAGTGTGACTCCCTCTTTTCCTGTACAATAGAAGGTAATCAAAAGTTAAAAATGGATCTTAGAATTGTTTCAATATTCATTGGAAACACTGATCAAACACCACTTGTTTTGAGACATCCCCGGTGGTCCAGTGGTTAAGACTCCACGCTCCCAATGCAGGGGACCCGGGTTCGATCCCTGGTCAGGGAACTAGATCCGCATGCCGCAACTAAAGATCCCACAAGCCGCAACGAAGATCCCGCGTGCTGCAACTAAGACCCAGCACAGCCAAATAAATAAATAAATAAATATTTAAATTTTAAAAACCACTTGTTTTGAGGGCAGAAAAGACAGCTCTCAAAAAATAACTCCTGTCACACCTCCCACAGGGCTTGAACTACCATCAGTGAAGTTGTCCCTTCTTTTCAACAAGTGGTGCTGGGAAAACTGGACAGCCACATGTAAAACAATGAAATTAGAACATTCCCTCATACCATATACAAAAATAAACTCAAAATGGTTTAAAGACCTAAATGTAGGACACGAAACCATAAAACTCCTAGAAGAGAATGCAGCCAAAACACTCTTCGACATAAATTGTAGCAATATTTTCTTGCATCAATTCCCTAAGGCAAAAGAAACAAAAGCAAAAATAAACAAATGGGACCTAAGTAAACTTGAAAGCTTTTGCACAGCAAAGGAAACAATCAACAAAATGAAAAGATAACCTATGGAATGGGAGGAAATATTTGCAAATGACATGACCAACAAGGGGTTAATATCTAAAACATACAAACAGCTTATACAACTCAATATCAAAAAACAAAAAACCCAATAAAAAATGGGCAGAAGACTTGAATAGACATTTCTCCAAAGAAGACATATAGGTGGCTAACAGGTACGTGAAAAGGTGTTCAACATCACTAATTATTAGAGAAATGCAAATCAAAACCACGATGAGGTATCACCTCACACTGGTCAGAATGACTATCATCAAAAAGTCTACAAATAATAAATGCTAGAGAGGGTGTGGAGAAAAGGGAACCCTCCTACACTGTTGGTGGGAATGTAAATCGCTGCAGCCACTATGGGAACCAGTATGGAGTTTCCTCAAAAAAAAAAAAAACAACTAAAAATAGAACTTCCATATGATCTAGCAATTCCATTTCTGGGTATATATCCAAAGAAAATAAAAACATTAAATTCGGAAAGATACATGCACCCCAACGTTCATAGCAGCACTATTTACAATAGCCTAGACGTGGAAGCAACTCAAGGGCCCATCAGTAGTCGATTGCATTAAGAAGATGTGGTATATGTGTACACAGTGAAATATTACTCAGCCATAAAAATGAATGAAATACTGCCATTTGCAGCAACGTGGATGGACCTAGAGAATATTATGTTTAGTGAAATAAGTCAGACAGGGAAAGACAAATACTGTATGATATCACATATGTGGAATCTAAATACAAATGAATGTATATGCAAAGTAGAAACAGACTCACAGACATAGAAACCAAACTTATGGTTACCAAAGGGGAAAAGGAAAGGGGAGGGACAAATTAGGAGTATAAGATTAACAGATACAAACTAGTATACATAAAATAGATAAGCAACAAGGATTTACTGTGTAGCACAGGGGATTATAGCCATTATCTTGTAATAACCTATAATGGAATATAATATGCAAAAATACTGAATCACTATGCTGTACACCTGAAACTAACACAGTGCTGTAAATCAACTATACTTCAATAAAAAATAAAATTTAAAAAATTAAATAAAGCAAAACATATCAGTAGGATTAGATTACATTGAACGGAGTGATGGGAAATCTTTTCCACAGTCAGGATCCTTCTACTCAAATAATTAAGCATTTGTAGATTTTGTTCATATAAAGAACTCAAGAAAGTGACAATAAAGAGAAAAGTCATAATGCTAAAAAGAGAGAATACATTTTTTTAAAAAAGCGGTCCCTAAAGACCTGGTATCTTTAAACACCATAAGTAACACTCACCAGTCACTAACAGTTTCAAAAGTCAGCCTCTGACAGCTTAAATAAGTGTGTATGGTACAAGGAAGAGAAGAAAACCCTGAGGAGGTCTAGCCCAGATATTACCCTGAAGTGAAGTGAAGTGAAGGATACTGTCGGGGGTGAGGGGTGGCAGGGACCATGAGGAACCAGATACCTATTCAGGGGACGGAGCACCCACTGTGGGGAAAAGACAAGTGATAGGATCTACTTCACAGTTGTGCTGTTGGCTTGTCTTTATTATAAGTCTGGATGATATTAAAAATATTTAAGAAGCGGTATGATATATTGTGGCTAAACTCGAGGGGAGAGCCGGCCAGCAGTGGACAAACACCTTGTTGGCAGGGAGGGCGCAGCTGAGAAATGCACATTTGTACTCTAAGGCGCCAGTCCTGCTGCTCGGGGTACTGTTTCCCATCTAACTGGTGCTATCTCAGCTCTGGCCATCTGGATGCATACAGATGGGAGCCTGAACAAGGGAGCTGGCAGGCACCAGGGCGGCCGCATCCCAGAGGAACTCCCCCATGCTGGTGCAACCTGGGAAACCACTGGAGGGGCTCAAGGCAGCAGCTCTTTACCAACCAGTGCATCAGTATTTCAAGCTTTTAACAACTACTGTTGTCTAATCTAAGGCTGAATGAAAGCTCTGTCGTAAGCAACATCTCTGCTTTTCTGGAAAAAAAGATTGGCAGTGCTACATTCCACAAAAAAACTGAGTCTTGGCTTAACCACCAACTTGGGCAAGTCACTCAACCTCTTTGAGCCTCAGTTGCATCAAAAATGGGGAGAAAACTCTTTGTCTACTTCCCAGGCCTTGTGTTAAACATGTATGTATATGAAAGCTAAGAAAGTAAATCATAAGAGTTCTCATCACAAGGGAAAATTATTTCTTTTAATTTTGTATTTATGAGATGATAGACACGTTATTATGGTAACAATTTCATGATGTGTATATAAGTCAAATAATTATGCTGTACACCTTAAACTTATACAGTGCTGTATGTCAATTATATCAATAAAACTGGAAGAAAAAATGTTTCTAAACAAAAAGAAAAAATAAACAAGAACATGTATGTGCAAGGGTTGTATAACCGATCACACCTTAGACTTGCAAAGTGTTATATCGTTAATAATTTATTATTCTTTTTATTATTAAAGCCCTAACTATAACATGGCAACGAATGCACAAAGGGAGCTGATGGGTTTTTAATTTCCTTTTTCTTGGACAAAATATCATGGTAATTAAATCACTCCAGGACAATTTCTGAGCAAACATGAGGTTAACACGACAACTAGTGCCAGAAGTAAACGAAAGCGCAACGTGGAGAAACGGATATACTTTGAAAAGTCTAACCTGGTCCCAGAGTCTTGCAGTTGATGTTTTCCCACTGCACTGTGTTTAACTTGAACAGTGTGGCTGAACTTTCCCATTTTGACTAGAGCTTCCTCAGGCCAGAAACAAAGGCAAGTCAGTTCTGAGGCTGAGATTCAAATAAACATATCACGGGACAGCTGCAAACTGGAAAGCAAATGAGACAGCTACTGGAGTAACCAGACTAATAAAGGCCCTCCCCACAAACACCCTAGAGGCCAAGAGTAAGAAAGCCTCTTCCTTTTTGGAAAGCAGTTCCTGGTGAACAACTGGAGGGAGGCGACTCTGTTTATGACTCCCTTTGAACTCCTGTTTTTCCCCTGAGTAGTCACTGATTAAGGAGGAGAGGAATTTTTTAAAAAGCTAAAAGAATGTTGCTGTTGTTTTTTTTGACAAGGCTGTCACACATAATGATGATTTTTCAAAATGAACAGGGATTTACATCCTTTTCATAAACAAGACCCATTCCCCAAACATTCTTGTTAAAGAACTGGAATCGACTTCCGAGATTTTTAATGGGAGGAGGTAACTGCTCTGGGACTAAAACTGGAGTTAAACAGCGGCTCCCAATTCCCTTCCCTGTCGGCACTGTTTCCTTGGATTCTCAGGGGAAGGAGAGCTTGAGGTATCAAGAGAAGGCCCAGCTGTGGAAATGGAGTTAGTCTGGACTCTGTAGACCGTAATTAGTTTTTTACCCCTACTTAGTAGGGTAAACAAATAAATATCAACCCAACAGGAGACATAGAAGGTCTCCTGTCTTTAAAGCTGTTCAAACGAAGGGATAAAGTCATAGGCACTTGATCAGCTTGGTGACTTTCATGGTTTTTAGAGCTGGGAAGGGCACTAGGGATCTTATCCAACTCTCCTCTTTCACAGATAAGGCAAGGGGAATTGACTTGCCTAAATTTACACAGTGAATGAATGGATTAACTTTTGCTCACCTAAACTACAGCATCCTGGGGATTAGGTGAGGCATGGATTGTCAATGTCCACACTCTCTCTTCTTCCTCAAATGGGCTCTCAAATTCCTCACCATTCACATATTCTCCTCTACTATAGTTGCCCACACCGCTCTCCTGTCCACTATCCAGTCTTTTCTTAAGATCTCCAATTACAACTCTGCTAGTCTTTCCACCACTGTACTCACTGTCAACTTTTCTAAGAGGAAAGAGTCTTTTGTCCACTGGTGTTGCACGTGTTTTCTTAGGTTCTCCAAAGGTATGTGATTCTTTTTTTTTTTTTTTTTGGCTGCATTGGGTCTTCGTTGCTGCATGCGGACTTTCTCTAGTTGTGGCCAGCAGGGGCTACTCTTCATTGCGGTGCGCGGGCTTCTCATTGCGGTGGCTTCTCTTGTTGCAGAGTACGGGCTCTAGCTGCACGGGCTTCGGTAGTTCTGGCTCGCGGGCTCTAGAGCGCAGGCTCAGTAGTTGTGGCGCACGGGCTTAGGTGCTCCGCGGCATGTGGGATCTTCCTGGACCAGGGCTTGAACCCGTGTCCCCTGCATTGGCAGGCGGATTCTTAACCACTGCGCCACCAGGGAAGCCCCCGATACGTGATTCTCATATAGTTCCATCAGGCATGGAACCTGGGAGAACCTTCCTGGGGCTGGGCCAAAAAGGAAGGGTCAGCAAACTACAACTTGTGGACCAAGTCTGGCCTACTGTGTTTGTATGTTTTCTTTTATTTTTAATTGTGGTTTAAAAAAGAAACCCATGACATAAAATTTACCATCTTAACCATTTTCAAGTGTGCAGTTCAGTAGTGTTGAGTATATTCATATTGTTGTGCAACAGATGTCCAGAACTTTTTCATCTTGAAAAACTGAACTCTATACCCATTAAACAACTCTCCATTTCCCCTTTCACCCAGCTCCTAGTAACCACCATTCTACTTTGTATGAATTTGACTACTTTATATACCTCATAAGTAGAATCATAAACTGTCCTTTTGTGACTGGCTTATTTCACTTAGCATACTGTCCTCAATTTTCATCCATGTTGTACATGTGACAGGATTTCCTTCCTTTTAAAAAGGTGAATAATATTCCATTGCATGTATACACCAAACTTTTTTATCCATTCATTCATCCATGGACATTTGGGTTGCTTCCACTACTTGGCTACTGTGAATAATGCTGCTGTGAACATGGGTGTGCAACTATCTCTTCAAGACTCTGATTTCAATTCTTTTGGGAATGTACCCAGATGTGGGATTGCTAGATCATATGGTAGTTCTATTTCTAATTTTTTGAGGAACCACCATACTGTTTTCCATAGTAGTTGCACCATTTTACATTCCCATCAGCAATGCACAGTGATTACAATTTCTTCACATCCTGGTCAACATATTATTTTCTGGGTTTTTTTTTTTTCTGATAGTAGCCATCCTAATAGATGTGAGGTGATATTACGGTTTTGGTTTGCATTTATCTAATGATTAGTGATGTTGTACATCTTTTCACATGCTTGTTACCCATTTGTATATCATCTTTGGAGAAACATCTACTCAAGTCTGCTGCCCATTTTTTAATTGGGTTTTTTGTTGTTGTTATTGAGTTGTTGACACTTTTTACATTTTCTGGATATTAACCCCTTATCATATATGATTTGCAAATATTTTCTCCCATTCCATAGGTTGCCTTTTCACCCTGTTGATTGTGTCCTTTGATGCACAGAAATTTAGTTTGATGTAGTCCTACTTGCCTATATACATATATTTTTGCTGCCTGCCCTTTTGGTGTCATGTCTAAGAAATCACTGTCAACTTCGATGTCATAAACTTTTCCATTATATTTTCTTCTAGTAAGGTTTTAAATATTTTTAAATGGTTGAAAAACAAAGAAATATTTCCTGACATGTAAAAATTTTGAAATTTAAATTTCAATGCCCATAAATAAAATTATACTAGAGCACAGGCACACTCACTCATTTGTGCATTGTCTATGGTTGCTTTCGAGCTATAACAGAAGAGCTGCATAGTTGCAACAAAGACCAAATGTGGTTCTCTCACCTCTGCACATTGTTGCTTAGTGCACTATAAATCCTATAAATCACAGTGACGCATTTATAACTCTATGGCACTTAAAGCGTTATGCCTGGGCTTCCCTGGTGGTGCAGTGGTTAAGAATCCGCCTGCCAGTGCAGGGGACATGGGTTCAAGCCCTGGTCTGGGAAGATCCCACATGCTGCGGAACAACTGAGCCCGTGCACCACAACTACTGAGCCTGCACTCTAGAGCCTGCGAGCCACAACTACTGAGCCTGCGTGCTGCAGCTACTGAAGCCCGCAAGCCTAGAGCCCGTGCTCCACAACAAGAGAAGCCACCGCAGTGAGAAGTCCACAGTGAGAAGCCCGCGCACCACAACGAAGAGTAGCCCCCACTCACCACAACCAGAGAAAGCCCGCATGCAGCAACGAAGACCCAATGCAGCCAAAAATAAATAAATAAATAAATTTATTTTAAAAAAAAGCGTTATGCCTATCTTCATACTGCACCTTG
Organism: Balaenoptera acutorostrata; assembly: GCF_949987535.1. NCBI lineage: Eukaryota > Metazoa > Chordata > Mammalia > Artiodactyla > Balaenopteridae > Balaenoptera > Balaenoptera acutorostrata. The sequence continues at coordinate 101,174,352 of NC_080085.1, read as the reverse complement.
TAAAACAATTACCAAGGGAACTCTACTTCACATCGCTGTACAGTAGAAACTAACACAACATTGTAGAACAACTATATCCCAATTAAAAAAAAAAAGATTACCAGTGCATACTCATGTCAAAATGAGAAAAGGAAAGTGATCTTTTTTTAACTTTTAAAAAATTATTTATTTATTTATTTGGCTGTGTCAGGTCTTACTTGCAGCATGAGGGCTCTCTAGTTGCTCCACAGCAGGTGGGATCTTAATTCCCTGACCAGGGGAAGCTGCATCCCCTGCATTGGAAGGTGGATTCTTAACCACTGGACCACTAGGGAAGTCCAAGGAAAGTGATCTGATTGTTATGGTCTTAAGGCACACTGGAGTTGTCTAGTTAGATGGTGTATTAGTCAGCTCGGGCTGCCATAACAAAACATGATAAGATGTGTGGCTTAAACAAGAAAAATTAATTTCTCACAGCTCTGGAGGCTGGAAAGCCCAGGATTAAGGTGCCAACAGGGTCAGTGTCTGGTGCGAGCTCTCTCCTTGGGTTGCAGATGGCTGCCTTCTATGTCTTCACATGGCCTTTCCTCTATGTATGCATGTGAAGAGAAAGATCTCCCTCTCAGTTCTTCTTAGAAGGCCACCAATCTTATAGGATTAGGACCTCACCTTTATAACCTCTTTTAACCTTAATTGCCTCCTAAAAGCCCGGATCTCCAAATACAATCACATTAGGGGTTAGAGAGGCAATATATGAATTTTGGAGCAACGCAATACAGTCCGTAGTGGATAGCAAAGTATTGTATTTATTGTGCATTGACACTAGAGCTGTGCTAAAAGAATACAACATATGTCATCATTACCAGACTAAACACTCATTACAATATTCCCAACTCACAGGAAAGCAATGGTCAGAAAAATTGGAACATTTAAAATGGAATATCTTATCACAGCAGAATTTCTTCACAAAAATAATAAATGAAAATAAGGCTGCCAAAGTAAGTTGCCAAGTGGCTCACTTCTTAGCTAAGCAAAGAAAGCCATTTACTGATGGTGGGTTAATTAAATGTTTGATTGCAGTAGCTAAAGAAATGTGTCTAGAGAAAATAAACTTGTTTAAAACTCTTAGCCTTTTGGTGAGAACAGATGCTCAGAGTTGAGGACAGTGGGAGCAACACCAGTAGTCAATTAAAAACAAGCAAATGATTTTGAGTGGTTTTCCTTGGTTCTTGATGAGTTGACAGATGTCATCAATACTGCTTAATTGTTCATTTGAGGAGGCTAAGTTTGAAGTGTTTGAAGAATTAGGCCCTATGAATAGTCTGCGTGGAACAGCTACAGAAGAATATTTTCAAAGAGTATTTCTCAAAGTTGAGAAAACACTAATTCAGTACAACTTGAAGTAGAATATGCTAAGATGTGTTACAACTGATAAAGATACATGTGAAACAGAAAAAAAGCTTAGTTGAAATTTACAAGACATGAAAATGTAAGGTGTTTATAGCCTATGGTTATTCACTGCATTATTTATCAGAAGGTACTTTGCGGAAAATATGCAAGTCTAATCATGTGTTATTGAACCAGTAGTGTCAGTGGTGAACTTCCTCTCCTAGACTTAGCCGTTGACAGTACCGTGAATTTTTTTCAAAAGTAGAAACAATATCCTGACTGCCCTATGACACTGAAGTTCTATGGCTTGACAGTGGTAAAGCTTTACTGAAATGTTTGAGTTTGGGCCAAGATTGGAATCTTTCTGAATGAGAAGATCTGCCCTCAGTCACTATTACTGAATACTGAATGTGTGGAAATTTGTTCTTCATTATAAAACACCTACATAATATCCTCAATTTCATCTCTAGGCACCCAAAGCCCTAAATATTTACTATCTGGCCACTTACAGAAAAAGCTTGCCAACCCCTATCATAGGTATTTGAATGATAGCCACCTGGATTTTACTGGAAAACAATCCCTGCAAATGAAACTCAATGTCTGTGGCAAGGCTCCCTAACCCTAATCTATTTTGGGGCTTCTTGATCATTCTCGACACTACTCTCCACGTTCCCGAAGGTGGGGCAACTATTGTCACATTCCTTTGTTTAAGGGTCTTAATCTCCGTGTCACAGGAACCTACTGTCAGTCAAAAAGTCATCTTCTGTTTTATTCCCAAGAGGCCTGATGGGTACTAACTTAAATAGGATTCTTGGCTCTTAGCACTGATGCTGCAGATTTTCTGAGGCTAGCTATGCATTTCAGGGGCCCTCACTAGAGACACAGCACCCAAGCTTCCTATCATGCAAGCCAGAGACCTTGTTACTACCTTCTGCTACTGTCACCTTTTTATTCCCGTATCGAGTTACATGATATAAAGAATCCCCATAAAGATAACGCCCAGTGGTGAACTGGAATAGACAACTGTCTAGAGAGCTATTAGATCGTAGCCTCCAGTTATCTCTGTGTTTGTTTATAAGAGCAGTAATTTAGAAATTGCAGATGTGCTGAGTTACTAAATACTCTTTGGGGGAGTATAAACTTACTAATTCAGCAGTATCTAATTTAGTAACTATGCTACTCTAAGACCACTTTGGTGAAAGTGATTTTAGTGGACCTAGAAAGGGCAAATAATTTGCTTTGAATAAGCTTTAGTGGCTTGAAATGACACATGAGCTTCATGTGTAGCAAATTACTTTTCATCCTTACTGCTTATATAATGTTTACATATCCTTACTCTACTATTTGTATTCATGGCTAAAAAACAGAAATAAATGCTACAAGATGACTTTAAAACAAAGAGGAAGCTTAGAACCTATTTGTGACCAGGAAACAAAGGCAGGTAATTAGTCTCTAGGGTGCATACTGTTGAAAAAACAAAAACCTTCCAAAACAAAAATTCAGATTTTTCTTCTTTTGCAAAACAGACTCAGTGATAGAGAATTTATGGCTTCATACTTGTAGGGGTAGTTGTTTATTTTGATTAGCCTTCTATAGTGGTCATTAAACTGACCCTTAATGGGGTCATTTTCGAGTTACCCAAGCTTTTTGAAAAATAAAGTTTCACTCCCCAGCCCAACTGCAACAACTCTTCCCGAGAAACCACCTGTTTCATTAAATGATGTTTTATTTTTGTATTCTTCACATGGACTCCCCTTTTTTAATTACAAATGACACACCAATATCCATGTTGACTTCTAGATAAAGTGAGCTTATCTTCCAGAAAATTTAAGTGATGTCGAATATGTGATGATTTTGCCCCCCAGTCATTACCAGGATGTGAGTGCCTTCCATTTTGCCCTCTTTTATATAGTATAGTATGGGAAAAATGCCAAATTCTTAGTTGAATGGCTAATCTGATAAAATTGAGTCATTCAAGTCTTGATAACCTATCTGATTCATAAGCACACTTATAAGCAAAGAACTGTTAAAAGATAAACTGAGGCGTATTAAACATTTTAAGAGTTTATTTGAGCAAAAATCAATCCGAATTGGGCAGTGTCAAACCGTAAAAAGTGGTTAGGAGCGCTCCACTGACAGGAGCAAAGGAAAAGACTTTTATAGAGAAAAGGTGGAAGCGAAACCGACCAGGAGGACCCTACGGGGCCTTCCCAGAACAGAAACCCCGCCCCCCAATATCCTCCACCTGCCTCTTGTCTGTAGAAAAACATTAGCCTCCTAGGCCTTCCTCAAGTTCCAAAGAGTAAATTTAATCAGAGACGTGAGAAAATGCAGAAAGAAAGGAAAACAGTTAAGCAAGACAACATAATAATAGTTTGGCCATTAAACAAAGTCAAGGACCTTTAGCTCCTCCTCAAGGGCTAGAGATAATATCCTGAGCCTCGTCCTTTGAGCGGTTTTGCAGATACGGAAACCCCCACCAGGTGGAAGAAGTTAACTGTACGCCGCCCACAAGCACGGAGACCCCAGACCGGTTGGAACCAGAAGGTTGATAATGCTGAGTCCCGATGACCTCACCGCCAACCAATCAGAAGAATGTTCACGAGCTGATCACACACCCCACATCTCCCCTCCCCCACCCTGTCTTTAAAAACCTTTCCCTGAGGGCTTCCCTGGTGGCGCAGTGGTTGAGAATCTGCCTGCCAATGCAGGGGACACAGGTTCGAGCCCTGGTCTGGGAAGATCCCACATGCCGCGGAGCAACTAGGCCCGTGAGCCACAACTACTGAGCCTGCGCGTCTGGAGCCTGTGCTCCGCAACAAGAGAGGCCACGATAGTGAGAGGCCCGCGCACCGCGATGAAGAGCGGCCCCCGCTTGTCGCAACTGGAGAAAGCCCTCGCACAGAAACGAAGACCCAACACAGCCAAAAATAAATAAATAAATAAATAATAATTAAAGGTGCTAATAATTAAAAAAAAAAAAAAAAAAAAAAAAAAAAACCTTTCCCTGAGAGCCTTAGGCGGAGTTCAGGGCTTTTAAGCCCTGGCTACCTTGCTTTGGCGCCCTGCGATAAGCACTGCACCTTCCTTCACCACAGCCCAGGGTAGATTGGCTTTGCTGCATGCGGGCAAACGGACCTAAGTTCCGTTCCGTAACAGAAGCAAAGCAAGGAAATTATTTGAGTAGCTATAACTTAAGTGTTTGCCTTTTTTGGAAAAGCCTCATTGGCTGGTTGTGATTGGTTGCCCTTATATTCCGATTTCTTAACCTTGAGGCATTTACAGGCTTCGGTTTGGTTTTACATCGGCTGCTAAGATATTAGAACCTCCTCAGTCTAACAGGCTCTGTGTTTAACTTAACACAATTGATAATCCATATATTTAGTGCTTTCTAATTTTTCTATAAAGAATTGAGTTGAAATGTAACACCCACGTAAGGATTTTAGTCATTTTTCTCCAAAACATCCTTAAAAAAGTACACTTCCTTATGTAAACCACACAGATGGGGTTGGTTTGGCACATTTTGGGCGGGGTGGATATTATCTAAAAATAGAGCCAAATTTCTTCAGACTGTTCAATTAAAATGGTTTCTACATTAGAAATAAACCCAGCTTTCCACTGTATACCACATCAATTTAAAAACAAAGCAATAGGTTCAGTCAACATTTCCTTGGTTTTGAAGTGTCCCTCTACATTTTTTTAAAACTGTAGTAATGGCCTATACCTAAAGTCATGACCTTCATTTTTGCTGACAATATCTAAGTGGGGAACAACCCTGTATTAATTTCCTATGGCAGCTGTAACAAATTATCAGAAACCTGGTGACTTAAAGCAACGCGCATTTATTCTCTTACAGTTTTGAAAGACGGAAGTCCAAAATCAGTTTCACTGGGCTGAAATCAAGGCACTGGCAAGGCCGTGCTCCCTGGAAGCTCTAGGGGGAGAATCTGTTTCCTTACCTTTTTCAGCTTTTAGAGCTGCATTCCTTGGCTTGTGTCTCCTTCCTCCGTCTACAGTGACTGTAACATAGTATCTTCAAATCTCTCTCCTTCTGTCTGTGTCTGTCTCTCACCCTCTGCTGAGGTCGTCACCTTGCCTTTCTTCTTCGATGTCAAATCTCCTTTTGCTTCCCTTTTATAAGGATACATGTGATTGCATCTAGGGCCCACCTGGATAATCCAGGCTACTCTCCCTACCTCAAGAGTCTTAATTTAATCACACCTGCAGAGTATTTTATGCCATATAAGCTAACCTTCACACGTTCCAGAGATTAGGACCTGGATATTTTAGGGGCCATTATACAGCCTATCACAGCCTACAAATTTGCCATTCAACATTTACTTTACAACCTGTAGGCCTATTACTAACCAACTGTGGAATTATTTGTAGGACTCCAAAAATTTTATTTAAATAAATAATATCTTACATGTACAACTACTACCATTTACAAATTCATGTACATGCCATTGTTATTAATAAAATGCAAATTCACTTCATAAAGGGATCTAAAGGGTCTACTTCAGACAAGTTATTTATAAATAAAACACTTTTAGTATAGCATTTATCCCTTTTCAACAAAAACTATCCTTATAAAATGATAATTTATATGCTTTATAAATATATAACATATATAAGTTATAATGTATATAAAGCAGAGCATCTGCTATATAATAAGAATTTAATAAATGTCAGCAACTATTATTGTGTTGGGTATTCTGCAAGCAGAATGGAAGTATTCCAACACTAAAAATCTAATAGTAGTAGGCTTTTCTCATTTTGCAGGAAAAAGAAAGCAAAAAGATTGAATTCAATCACTTTTTTTTTGGCTCATAATTTTTGTTTAAAACTTTGATACCTGTTACGGCTAGACTGTTAGTGAATGCTAACAGATGACAGAACAAGAAGCCAAAGAATATTAGGGGGAAACTGGGAACCAGCCAATCATGTTTAGTTCAAAAGTTTGTTTTGGTTACATGTGCTCAGGGCTGTGCTTTTATATTTTATACTCAAACCACAGTAGTTTCTTTGCCACTAAATTGTTCTTCATTTACATGAATCAATCAAATACATCCATATTTTATAGTGCTCTTCAAAGAGCACCATAACTTGCAGATATACCAACATCTGAACAAGTTTGAGGGCTGCTAATGGAAAACATTCTCTATTATAAAGGAGCTTACTTTCATGATGGACTAAAATCTCGACACTGGCCGCACATTAAGATCTCCTGGGGAGCTTTTAAAAATCCCCATCTCCAGGCTGCAGCTAAGACCAACTAGATAAGAATTTTGGGGGTGGGGCCCAGGCATCAGCATTTTTAAAGCTCCCCAGGTAATTCCAGTGGTTGAGAATAGTAGGCTAAGAGAACACATGACACAGAGACCAGTACAAGTAATGAGGTCTAAATTTTTCATGGTCATGATCAGGAATGCAATGTGAACTCAGAGTGTCTTGATTAGTTAAAGGAGGGAGGAAATGGGAAATGAACTGAGCCTGAAAACTGGGCTGTAAAGAGGGAAAGGGCAAAAGAGAGGCTGACAGTAAATATTGAGGATAAAAAAACTTCTAGGATAGGGGAAAATAAAAAGTCTGAAAACTTTCATTATGGGATTAAAAAAAAACTGGTGGTGAAGGGAAGATATTTTCTAGCCTATTTGTTCCTGGATTTTCCCCTCCCAACCCACCCAGGCTTTAACATCTCTACGTAATTAGCATTAAACACCAGAATGAATTATTGAGGGCGACACATACTTTTTAATCTAGAAACAAAGGAATCAAGATGAGCAGAATACTGAAATACGTAGTAGAAATGTGTTCAGACTCAGCATCTTTGAATAAAAGGGCAACTTTATAGTCTGAATATATATGTGTGTAAATCACATATATTTTTTTATGAAGACCAATTCCTATCTACAAACACTACCAACACACCTCCCCAACAATAGAGAAAAAATAGTCTACATTTAAGCATTGCAGGAAACTTTTGAAAAACTACCAACTTACTTTCCTATAACCATTGCAAAACAATCTAGTTCTGGCAATTGAAGCAACCTGAAACTTGCTTATCAAGCTTGGGACTTTTAGTCATTGATAACACATTAGTTCTTTCAACTGCAGGCATATCATAATGGCTCTATAGCAACTTGTCATGCAATGATCATGACCCAATATTAAGCAATGCAGGGCCCTGGAATTAATCAATGAGAAAGGAAAGATTTATATGTAGCTAATGCTTATATAGCACTTACTATGTGCCAGGCCCTCTTTTAAGGGTTATATATATACTATCTTTACTCCTCGCAAGGACCCAATGAGGTGCATAGTATTTTTATTCCCATTTTACAGATGAGGTTATCGGTATACAGAGAAGTTAAGCTGCTGACTGAAGATTATAGTTAAGAAAGTGGTGGAGCTGCAATTCAAACTCAGGTAGTTTGGTTTCAGAGTCCACACTTTTTAAAACATTTTGCTATAATGATTCTTAATTATAATAACATTGATTAATTTTCTTCATTAAAGTATTTTCTGGAGAGAACACCACTAAGCCCTTCTATTTCTTTTATCAATTTTTCTATGCATTGAAGTTAAAATATGTAAAAGTGTTCCATTTTCACTTTTAATTTGCTTAAATTATTTTTATCAGAATCAATTTCTTCATAATGGTTATAATCAAATTTATTTTTGTGCATATGTAGTTTTACTTTTAGGGCCGTTATTTCTACACAGTCCAGTTTGTCTGGGTCATAGTTTATAGATCTATATTTTACAATATTTCATTCTCTATTTGATTTGAAGTTAATGACATATTTTTCTTAGTGTGTTTTTATCCATTTTCCATTTTATTTCTTTTGTCTTGATAAGTTCTACCAAGTCTTAATTTATCAGGTCAATTTCTTCACTTTCTCACTGAAAAGATGTTATTCTTAGTTTTCATCTCTAATAATTTTTTAATCAAGTACAGTTAGTGCCTTTTTCAGCTTTATTTTATGCTAGTTTTTACCAGTAATATTTAATATGAATTGGATAAGAAGGAAAGTTTTATATTTATTTGTTATTTAATCTGTGAGGAATTATGAAATTAGATATTCCAGGACTACTTCTAAGGAGTAGTTTTCATTTAGGATTTCATCACTCTCAGGGTCAAAATGATGACTTCACAATGTTCTGTTTTGATGAGAGTGGGAATCATGACTTCGGTTTTACAGATGTATCTTAAAAACTTAAAAAAAAAAAAAAAAAACTTAAATAGCTTGCCTGAGATAAATGTTAAAGCCAAGATTGGAGGTAATACGGTGGAATAGAATGGTTTTTGGAGTCACCGACCTGGATTGAATCCATACTCAGCCACTTACAGCTGTGTGACCTTGGGCAAGTAACCTAACCTTCAAGACCCAATGCCTCCATCTGTAAAATAGGGATAATATTAGTACCTAATTCATCTGTTATTTACAGAACTGAATGAGATAAAGCATGTAAAAGCACTTTAATATACTGCCTGGCTTATGGTAACAAATCAATAAATGTTAGTAGTTCAGCATCATAATCCATAGCCTTTGTTCTTCCATTACACTCTACACTGTACTAGGCAATGAAGGGGACACAAAGTTTTCAAAGAGCTTAGAATATTCTTAGTGAGATAAAACAAATGCATGTGAAAACAGTTATAGAAATACTTTTGTTAACACAGTCTCAGGCACAATGTAAGTGCTGAACGAATGGTCACTAATATTATTTGTACTGCTTCTCAGCAAGCTTTCCCCAGATGAAAGTAGATGGTATCCTGTGACAATTTGTTGGGAGTACCATATCTCTGTGAAATACCCATTTATACAAAGCTTATGCCAGCAGCAGCTCCCTAATTATTTCAGTCCCTAAGTGGGTTTAGTGGACAAATTGAAGACCTAGTTTTGGGGGCCACTGGAGTGCAGTTTCCAAAGATCCTGATGGGGCCTGGGTCTCTCAAATTCTTTTGCCACTTTGCTTCTTTGAGGGGTCTGAAATGACTCCTCAAGACATTTATGCCTTTGGATTAAGTCTAAGGTATATTTAAAATATAAATTCATCCCAGCATGGAAGTTACAAAACTTACAACTTATACCTTATCCAACACCCTTCGTTTTCCAGATATTATATATATAGTGATATTATATATATATTATATATATAGTGACATTATATATATAATATATATACTGATATATATATAATATATGTAGTGATGTTGTATATATAATATATATACTGATATATATAATATATGTAGTGATGTTGTATATATAATATATGTAGTGATATTATATATATATTATATATATAATTTAATCTCACAAGAAATCTTCCAGAAGTAGGTATTATTAACCCCATTTTCAAATGAGAAAATGGAGGGTAGGAGCTTGGCTATCTTGTCCAAACTCAGGTCTTATGATACTAAAGCCCTTTTTCTTTCTGCTATATTACTTTCCTCCTGTGCTAGGCACCCAGTAGACACTTGTTGAATTGTCCTGTTCTATAAATTTCTTGGAGATAAGAAAGGGAACTATAATTCTGAATCACTTGTCTTAGTGAATCAATAGCTTTAAAAAATTGTGCTATGTAGTTATCCCCATCCACCCTCTAAACAGACGCAGAATATGAATAAATTAACTGTTTCCTATATTTATATCCCTTTTATTCCTATTTGAAGTTAGACCAAGGCTTAGCAAACTAAACCCAAAAGGGCAGACATGTCCTTGAAAATATAGATGAAGGTCTGGATCTAATAAGGGCCAAGTATTTGGCTTTTTAACTGATGGAATTTCTTAGGGAAATAAAGGATTTATAGGTCTGAGCAAATGGCCATATTGAAGTCAGCAGGGTTATGGGCATGCACAGATTTTGACCTTAAAACAGAAACCCTGTGGCACTCAGTCATTACTCCTGGTTAAGAGGGACTGGTCTCGGTTCCATCGCCTACTGGACTGCTTTTACGGCTGTCTCAGGGTCCCTCAAAGGGTCTTCAACAACCTTTTAGTCCTGAACTCCTCCCTTTTCTTACTCTCAGTGAGCTTAGTGCTGCGTTCTTTTGTGCACATATGTGTATGGGAGTGTATGTGTGCATGTGAATGTGTTGGCAGGGAAGGCTGGGGCTTGGGAGGTGGTGGTATAGAGGCAAAGGAAGAGACTGAATTGATTGGGGGAGTTTTAATTGCTTTTTATTTCAAAGTAAGAGAAAAATCCTCCAATTTCTCTGAGCCTACACTAATTTGCCACCTCCAGTGTTTGACTCTTTTTTTTTTCCCCCAGTGGTATCTGCTTGCCTCTACCTTGCCCTTTGTTCACCATCTACAGACTTAAATCAGATTCCTATGTATCCCAAATCAGAGGCCAAAAGGCTAACCCAAAGCATATCCTACAAATACCTAGGCACTTGATGAAATCTTAATCTGATCAAAGGTGACAAGCTTTTTCCCAAAGCCAGATGGGGGCAGAGAGGGCCCCTCACCACAGTAGATCACTCCTGCAGTCTGAGGGCAGATGGAGATGCAATAGTGACACCTTGCTTGTCCCAGGTGCTGACAGAATCATTTGCCATTGCTTGGAGACTGCAAGGACATGAACATGCCTCACTGGAGCCATATGCATGTATAGGTAAATGGTTTAGAATGATTTTAGTTTTAAAGCTAGTTTTCATGCTGATGACTTGTAGAGTATTATGATTTAGAATTCTCCTTTTTCTTTTTTAATTGAAAATTGGCAAACTGACTCTAAATTTCACTGGGAGGTGTAAATGACCAAGAATATTCCAGAATTTTTTTGCCCCACCACCCAGGTTTATTGAGATATAATTGACATATAACATTGTATGTTTAAGTTGTACATATGTTGATTTGATACACATATATAGCAAAATGATTACCATCATAGCCTTAGCCAATACTTCCATCACATCACATAATAACCATTTCTTTTTTGTTGTAAGAACATTTAAGATCTGGTCTCTTAGCAACTTTCACGTATACAATACAATATTATTAACTATAATCACCACACTGTACATTAGATCCCCAGACTTATTCATCTTATAACTGGAAGTTTGTACCCTTTGACCAATATTTCCCCATTTCCCCCACCCCCAGCCCCTGGTATCCACCATCCTACTTTCTGTTTCTATGAGCTCGACATTTTTAGATTCCAAAATTATCCTGGTTTTAAGAAAACACTTAGGGGTGATGGCCTAGAGGAGTGGCTCCAATAGGTGATGTATAGCTGAGTAAAGTAACTTAAGTATTTATTGAACTTACTTTCTGCAAAACCTTCTGCCAGGTGTTCCCAACATGTTTGGCCCTGGCCCTCTGCTCTTTCTTTGTATATTCTTTCTTAAAATGTCATCCAGCTTCCTTTTTCTTGATTAATTTTTTATTCAGTTATTTATTTATTTATTTAATTTTTGGCTGCGTTGGGTCTTAGTTGCAGCACGCGGGATCTTCATTGCAGCACGCAGGATCCTCCGCTGCAGTGCGCAGGTTTCTCTCTAGTTGTGGTGCACGGGCTGCAGAGCGCATGGGCTCTGTAGTTGTGGCATGCAGGCTCTCTGGTTGTGGCCCGTGTGCTCAGTAGTTACAGCATGCAGGCTTAGTTGCCCCGCAGCATGTGGGATCTTACTTCCCCGACCAGGGGTTGAAAACCGTGTCCCCTGTCTTCCAATGAAGGCAGAGTCTTAACCACTGGACCACCAGGGAAGTCCCTGATTAATTTTTTTAAAAAAATAATTAAGAGTTACACACAGCAAACTCTTCTGAATCCAGAATTAGATGCATTCTAATCCTAGGTCTGCCCCTTAATTAGTTCTATGACCCTGGGGAAAATCACCTATGGTAGGCAAAATTTTAAAGATGTTTCCCTAACATTTCAATCCACTGGTTATTTAAGCAAACATTAATCTCAGTACACCTGTGTAGGGACTTTGCGGATATAATTAAGTTGCTAATCAGCTGACCCTAAAATAGGGAGATCTGGAGGAAACCTTGGGAGGTGATGAGTATGTCTGTATGGTGGTGATGGTTTCACGGGTATAGTATACTTATCCCCAAACTCATCAAGTTGTATATATTAATTATGTACAGCTTTTTACATGTCAATCATACCTCAGTAAAGTGGTTTTAAAAAAGTTCATCAACAGAGGAATGGATAAAAAAGATGTGGTACATATATACAATGGAATATTACTCAGCCATAAAAAGGAATGAAACTGGGTCATTTGTAGAGACGTGGATGGACCTAGAGAGTGTCATACTGAGTGAAGTAAGTCAGAAAGAAAAAAAACAAATATTGTATATTAACACATATATGTGGAATCTAGAAAAATGGTATAGATGACCTTATTTGCAAAGCAGAAAGAGAGACACAGATGTAGAAAACAAATGTATGGATACCAAGGGGGAAAGGGGTGGGGTGGGAAGAATTGGGAGATTGGGATTGACACATATACACTATTGATAGTATGTATAAAATAGACAACTGAGGGGAACATACTGTATAGCACATGGAACTCTACTTAATGCACTGTGGTGACCTAAATGGGAAGGAAATCCAAAAAAGAGGGGATATATGTATATGTATAGCTGATTCATTTTGCTGTGCAGTAGAAGCTAACACAACATTGTAAAGCAACTATAGTCCAATAAAAATCAATTAAAAAAAAGAAAGCAGAGAATAGATCACATTTCCCCCCTGAATTTCAGTTCCCTCATTTGTAAAATGGAGACAATACAGATTCAAGAGGTTCCTATGAGGATTAGATAGAATGTATGTAATATTACTTTAGCACAGCACCTGATACATACTAAGTGGTAGATCGTATTGCTTCCTACTGCCTCTGCCACCACCTTGGCTGATGACTCCCAAATTGATATCTCCAGCCCAGCTCTTTCACTTAAAGTCTGTTTCTCAGGGCCCCAAAGGGATGTTGAGTCAAAGAGACTGTAGATGAGAGTCCTGGCAAGAGAAAAGTTACTTGGACCTTGGGTTTCACTGTACACTGAGCCTGCTGTACTATGCCATATACCACAGGAAAAGTGTTTAGAACAATATATACTGAGATGTTAGTAGTGATTATCCCTGGGAGATAGGACTTTTGTTTTCTCCCTCATGTTTTTTTGATATTTCAGATTTTTATATAGGAACATGTATTGTTTTTGTAATAATAAAAACAATAATCTATCTTTGAATTTTTAAAAATACCATATGTAGCCTGAGAACTACCCCAGTTCAGGATGTCAATGGACAGTTCATGATCCTGAAACTTTCCATTGTATTTTGGGGCTGCTAGTAATATTCTTGTTACAAATTTAAGCTTACCTGTGATTGAAATCAGGAATCATTTTTGGATGAGCAAAGGTGACAGTAAGAATTTTATTAAATTAGGCTGACCCGACTGCCAATCCCATTCACCTTCTTTCTTGATGCCTTACACTAAAGAGGCTGGAAAAGTGAATTACACACTTTTCCAACCTAATATGTAGCTAGGGTCAGTCATATGAAAAAGTCTGACAAGTTAGACATAAATGATAACATTACTATGTGGTTTTGAGAAAGATCATGCATCCTTGATACACAGGGTAAATATAGTTTACCCTGCTGATTCTGCTTATTCTTGCCTCCTGAGTGAGTGATGTGATGTGAGAGCTGGAGCTGGAGCAGCAGTATTGCAACATGAAGGAAAAGACAGAAATGCTGGCTCTGACAAATGGCTGAGCCATTTAAGCAACACTAAAACTGCTTATTTCCATAGCCTTGCCATGTGAAAATAAACAAACTAGAAAAGCAAAAAAGAAAAAAAAAGAATTTTATTAAATTAATGAAGGGTCAGCTGTACCCCGCTTGACCTAGTGCTAGATAATGAATGAATTGCCAAGAGAAGAAAGCCACTTCTGGTGAACCTCAGAACCTAAGCCTAGCCGTGGAGCAGCTAAGCCCGTGCGCCACAACTACTGAGCCTGCTCTCTAGAGCCCGCGAGCCACAACTTCTGAAGCCCGTGCACCTAGAGCCCATGCTCCACAACAAGAGAAGCCACCGCAATGAGAAGCCCACGCACCGCAACGAAGAGTAGCCCCCTCTCGCCACAACTAGAGAAAGCTCACCCGCAGCAACAAAGACCCAAAGCAGCCAAAAATAAATAAAATTAGAAGAAAAAAAAGAACCTAAGCCTCAACATGCTCTGACATTTATCCAAACTTCCTTTTATTTTCTTGGGAGTCCACACTTGTTTGCTCTGAACTCTTCCTGTGTAGCTGTTTAAGCTGTCCTCTTATCTGTCCTGAGGCCCTAAAATACTGCAAAACTACTGCTTTTAAGTCCCCCGGGCCCCATGGTCAATCTTGAGAATTTAGAAGTGCAACAAGTCAGGGCCCAGTAAATTCCAGATTCCAGGCATGGTTTCCCTTGTCAGAACCCTCACTGACAGATCTTGCTTAGAATCCTGACCCACTGAACCTCTAGAACTCTGGAAGCCGACTCTGGTCTTCTCCCTTGGCCCGGGGGGCCTGGTGTGTTGCCTTCTGAAAACTTACGGGAACAGTCTCATGGCCTACCTCAGAAGCCCAAGATGTGCTCTGAACTGAAGCGTCCCACTAAGAACCCTCCAAGACTGAGCAAGATAAACAAGTTTCCTGTCTATTTCGAGAGACTGTCTTGAAATAAATATGCCTACGTAATGAATTACGCAATTAGTCACAGTGTCCTCTGATGCTTCATGAGAGCAGGGCCCATATCGGAGTTCACCGTTATACCCCAGTGCCTAGCACGATACATGGCTCAGAGTAGATAAATAATAAATATGTGCCAGTGAATGAACTTATGGGTTAATAAAATAATCGCACAAATACTTATTTAGTTACAATTTTGATAAGTGCTTTGAATGAAACTTCAGGGTGCAGTGAGAACATATAAGGAGGGACCTAACCCATTTTTGAGTGGTGAGGCTGTCATGGAAAACTGCCTGAAAGTGAACACTGGCTCAGGTGAAGGGAAGATGTTTCAGTTCATATACTCCCTTGAAACTTGGAGCTGATGGAGGGGAGAGCTCACACAACAGGATGGTAACTGCCTAGGCCTAAGTATGATACCTGAGGAGGGCAGAAGCAGCCCCTAAATGTAATGATCACACCGGGTATTACTCGGTGATACCCTTGAGCCCTTGAGGAGTAACCAGCTGTTGATCCTCTCCATAGTTAACCATACTGTGCTAAGCTTGGACCCTGGGCATTTGCACATTTTCCTTTTCCACCATCAGCATTCGCTTTCATGCCTGGATGTATCCTTTCTTATCTGCTTTTTTACTTTTCACACAATCATCTAGCCACAGAGGGCTTAAGGTGACACACTTTTTACTACCAAGAGAAATTATAGGCCTTTCTGTATATGGCTGTACTCTAGATGATTGGATAAATGGAATATTACTGTATTTTGTTGTACCCTAAAATGCACTGATGTGTTTTTCCACTCTTTCTTCCCTGGAAACAGCCTTGAATTCTACTGAGTATTACGGCTTCCACTTTGTTGTTCAACTCAATCCCAGTTCTCGCTCTTAATCTGGGGAAATTCAGACACTAGGAAGATTATCATCAAAGGAAAGATAGTGTAACTAAAGTACAACTAGACATCCTTAATGCACAGTACAATTCAGCTTTAGGGGATTATGAAGAGATAGAGGTGGAGATATAAACATCACTATCCATTTTCAAGTCCACAACATCCACTCTCTCATTTTTTTTTTTTCTGAGAAAGAGCATTTCAAAGGCATCTCAGCTCCTTTCACTCTCATTCATTCTGGGGAACTTTCAGTCACCACCTTCAGCCTCTCGTAACATTTTTTCCCCTCTTTCCTAGGTGTATGTGTATGGGGGATAGAGAGGATCATAAGAAATAGGAGAAGAACAAATTAAGAAATAAGTACTTTCAATTCGCCTCTAAATGCCTAAGAGGACTTAGAATGATATATTTTCATAAATGGTCATTAAAATGAATTGGCTAGATTATAGCTAAGGCACAAGTACTGTGTAGAGTCAAACCTAACTTAACATAATAATTTTTTTTTTCTGAAAAGAGGAAGGAAATTTAATTTGCCAGTTAAACTATTTCAATTGTGTCAGTCTTGCCTATCATTTAAAGGATGAGCATTTGGGGAACTGGGGACATAAGTGGTTCAGGCAAATAGCTGACTGACTGAACTACGTATATATAACTTTCAGCTCTAATATTTTCTGATTTTAATCTTGAATATTAAATATGGATTTTGCCAGGATAAACCAGAAATGTTTAAGAGTAACAAACAGGGGCCTATGAAAGGAAGGTGGTGTGTGGTCCCTTAGGTTTGGAGACAAAAGGTACAGGCAAGGAGAGAGGGTGGGCATGAGGTCTGTATGTGTGTTTATGTACTTTGCACGTTGGGAATTGCTCATATTTCCTAGAAAGGAACAGACCTCTATTAGCCAGACTCCCACTAAAGTCCAATGTAAGTACAGCTCCTTTCTTCAATATGCAGAGTTTTTCTTTTTCCTCAGAGAACAAAGTGTGTACACAGCCTCATGGTAGGAGAAAAAGCTTATGCCCACTTTGTTGCCTGAACAATTACTAAGCACCGTAATTCACCTGAACAGTTCTAATCAAAAAAAGGCATTTAAAATTGGCCTTTACTTTCTCTGAATCCAATGCCAGTGATTTGTTTTCATTTAATCTGCATTTGATGTTTTACAAAACATGAAAAGACAGGATTAGTAGAACTTCGGAGTAAAGGGCAATTGCATGAAAAAATTTTCATTTTTCCTTTATGTAAGGCTACCAAGCTCACCTAGGAGAGGCTTTTTGCATTCTTTAATATTTTTGTGTGCTGTTTTCTGAATTTGCACAAAATTTTTTTATTGTTAAAGCCAATCCAAGTTGAAATTGGAGTCTCCCAGGGAATTAACTGTGGCTCTTTGTTTGACTTTATAGAATTCTAATTCTAGACTAAAGGGCATTCATCAGTAAAAATGGAAGTTAAAAAGTTTTTGCTATATGCCGATTTTAACTAACTTTTCTTCCTCTCCTCTTTCTCTGATTTTAAATAACTTTCCATCTCCTCTGCTTTCTCTTGCTTAGGATTACTGATTATTATACCTTTGTGTAGCTCCTTTTCTGTTTTGGATCCTTGGCTCTGTCTCCCCCCATCTCTGCTTTCCCTTCTTTTAGCCCCAAAAGGCAACCTGGCTAAGAAATTGAGTTCCAAGATGTAGGGTAGCGATGCATGGAAGTGAACTGCTGAACCTTTGCCTTGTTCACTCTTGATTTATGTGTTTTAAAAAAAATCTCTGGATTTTTAAAAAAGCAAATCTGGAAATGCTGTTGAGGATAGGCTTTGGCACCAGCACTCTCTTCTAATGTGGCGTTTGCGATGACTTCACCCCTTTAAAATGTGGCTCTTATGATAGCACTCACACATGCCTTAGGTCGCTTGAAGGAAACGTCCTCTGATATTCAATAAACAATACAAGCTTTCTCCATCGTTCCATCTCCAGACACTTCTTGGTCAAAACAGTGTTTACGAAAATGGGCTTCAAGAAGAAGGGCTGAGTAGCTGGATTGTTGGGAGGAAAAAGGCAATTAACATGTGTGTGGTTCTTTTTTTTAATTTTTATTTTAGGAACATGCACCAGCAAACGAGACAGCTGCATGGAGACCCATACAGTTGGTCCTTTAACTCTGCAGTATTATCAGTGTATGAAGGTTAATTTGCCAGTTGTTGTAAAGGACGCCAAGCAATTCTGAGTGTCTGCTTGGATAACTTACTTTCCCATGTATTTCTGGTTTTCTAAGTGCCATTTTGGCAATTCTGCCAAGCAATATGAGAAAAAAAAAGTAAACAAATTAGAATGCAGCAATAATTTTGTGCAAATCTTATTGTCAGCCACAAAGTAATCCATTTTGCGTGTGTCAGTTTCTGCACATGCTATAAAGAAGCACACGGTCTAGGATAGCCACAACTGCCTAACAAAGTAGAAACGGTGAAATAATATGAAACTACTATGACTAATAAATGCATGCAAAAATGTTTATTTTCCAGATCTTAAAAAGTCCTTGCTGTATGGAGATAATTTTAAATAATGTTTCTCAAGGGAAAGGCAGAGGGCACTGATATATATTGAGTTACTGCTATGTGCCAAATTCAGGACTAGGTTCTTTGCATATTTAAACTCATTAGAGACTCACAGCAGCGCTGTGAGATAGGTATGATTAGCCTCATTTTAAAGACAAGCAGACTAAGGCTCAGAGAAGTCAAATATCTTGACCAGGATCACACAGCTAGGAAGCAGCAGAGTTGGGATTCCAATTGATACCTGTCTGTCTGTATATACCTTATCTTTTATGTATTTTGACAACATAGCTCATGTGTCATTACATAGCAATTCACTGCATCATTATTTTAGTTCTTTTCATCTATAAAATTTCCAAAACAAGTACAAAGTAAAAGATTATATATGTCAGGGCTCAAGTTCATGAACTGGCTGTCATCACAGCCAACAAATTAATAAACTGTACCCCAGTTGACACTTCTGCTCTTAACCTTACTGATTTATTTAATGGCTTCTGTCTTCACCAAGGGCTTCTTAGCATATAAAAAATGCCCCACCCCCTATAACCAGTCAGTAACCTTGAGAATGAAAGAGTAATGTTTCTCATGGGCCCTGAGTTTTTGATACGTGATTTTGCATATACATTCCAACTCAAATTATTGCTGCAAAATGGTTCTTTACTCCTTTTTCATACTTCAGAAGCTGTACTGTCTGACTGGCACACAGAAAGCCAGAGGTGTATAGTAATTATTCTGGTTCCTTCCCTTATCAGCTGTGCGACAAATTACTTCACATTATTAGTCTGTTTCCTCATCTATAAAATGGGGATAATACTAGTGCCTACTTCACAGGTTTTAATAATTAATGGGATAAGGAAGGCAAAGTCATTAGCACAGTGGCTGGTAGATAATAAACACTCGAGATGAACTATTAGTATTTATGTAGCTTCAGCTACTAGAAATCAGTGTGCACAGTTGTTTAAAAACCTGGACTTTGGAGTCAGACTACACCAGTTTGAGTCCTAGCTTCACAATTTGATATCTGTGGGACTTTGGTCGTGTTATTTAACATTTCTAAGAGTCAATTTCTTAAATGTAAAGTGGGACAATAGTATTACTTTCCTTTTTCACTACTGAGACCATTAAAAGAGATAACGCACACAAAGTATCCAGTATGTAGTTGATATTCACTTAGTGTTATTTCCCCTTCTTCTCTCCAAATGTACAACGAATCACATTTACAAACGCATTAAAGATTATTGCTGTGATAACCTTTAGTGAGGACAATGACCATATATTGACTTTTTGAAAAAAATTAGATACAGGAAATTCTACCACCGATGTAATATACTAATGCTTTGACATATACTAATTTGCCATGAAGATCAAAGAGCAAGGACATTATTAACAACAAGATCTTTAAGGCCAAAGGAAGATGATACAATTGCAAGGGATATTTCATAATGATTAAAAACTTGTAAGCATGATATCCATCAGTATAGAACTATTCAATGTGGATAGAACAAGATAAAAAGATCCCTGGATCTTAATCCTGTCATTTTCATCATTTTACCACATAAGTTTGAGTGATCCTTTTAAACTCTGTCTCAGTTTTCTTTCTCACCAAATCAGGAAAATAAAATATGTCTTGCCTACTTCACAGGGTTGTTGTGAAGCAACAATGTGGGAGAACATTTGGTAAAGTATAAATGTGAGACAAAAGCATGGGCCCTTTATTACACGTGATTCTGGTTATTTATTTCTGTGGCATCCTTACCTTCTCTGCGGGAGAACTGTGTTCAGAGGCGGCCAATGTTCTGCCTCCCCCGTATCTGTTCAGAAACCATTACCTCACTACTTTGAAGAAAACCCCAGCTTTAAAAAATTTAGTATTCAAAGGAAGACGCATTTAATAGAAAAACTTATCCTTGAGATATTTTAAGACAAAAACTACACTCTCTTTGATGGATTTATGGATTTTGACTAGCTGGGCAGAGAGCTTGTATGAAAGGTACTTATTCTTTGGATCAGAGTAGGGTTTTAATGCCTCTCAAACCAGCTGTCCAGGACCATAGGCGATTATTTTCCCTTTAAACATATCACCTGCTCCAAATGCACTAGCAATATAACCAAAGCTCAGAGAAGCATTTCTCCTGCTCTTGGCTGAAACCAAAACATCCTCTGTGTAAAGGGACAGAAGCAAGAAATATTTCTGCTTTAGCTCAAATCTGGGCTTATAAACTGAGAAGGATCTCGAGGGGTCTAGAGAAAAGATTATGAAACATATCCCCTTGCTAGCCAGGCAGCTGGGGACAAATCTGGGAGATAACTATTTTCTACAGTTACTGTCTTCTTTTAAGAATAATAGGGTAGGATGGCCTGGTGACAAAGACTAACTCCTGGGTTCCAGTGTTAGTTCTGCCACTTGGTAGGTATACGACCTTGGGCAAACCACTCCAAACCTTTCTAAAGCCCTAGTTTCCTCATCTGTAAAATGGAGGATAATATCAGACTCAAAAGAGTGATTTGATGATTATGTAATTCACATGAATAACTTAGCTCCATACCAGGGTTCAGAAAAATCTTAACTGATTTTAACTGTTCTCACTTTTTTATCATCATCATCATCATTATTTTCACTATTATTATATAATTAGGAGGTTCTCAGTTTTGAATTTGGGTTTGTACCTGGTTAATCTCACAGAAACAAAAGTGTTATTAAATATGCCTTTTTCCTACATCATACCTTTTAGCACATGCATCTCTTTGGAGTCCTTTTGGAGGTGTTCCATCTCTGACCCTCACAAATCACCCTTTTCATTTCACCAAATATTACTTATTTGGGGCATGAAGTAATTCATCATGCCTAGGCACTGCCTGGAGTCAGCTAGTAAGGGGTTGGATTAGACGACCTCTCGGCTTCCTTCCATCCCTGAGAATCTATGATTCTATGAGTCAGTGTTCAGGAAAAAAATGAAGGGCTGTTTAGTGATGAGTGACAGTTCTGTCCTAAAAGAACAAAGAACTTACTCACTATGCCAGAAGCCATGTTGAAGATCACAGGATCATGAATTATAACTCTACTACCCTCTGGCAGGACAGGAAAGGAATCTCATAGACAAATTGCACTGGGAGAGATTATGGATTAAAGGCTCCAATATTTATGACTTCCAACCAGCCAGCCGGCACATAAGACCATATCAAGTGCCAAAGGCCACCCCTGTACATTTGAAAAAAAAATAATGGAAGTATCCCCAAAGAGAAGCAGAAGAATGAAATTCTGGCCAAGACAGTGTTTCTGAATCTTTCTCCTTTTCTGGCTACAGCTATGATAAAGAGTTCAAGAAACAATAGAAGCCATCATCTGTAAACTTGTGGCTTTGAAGAAGAAAACCATAATGATGGAATTTAAATGCTACCCTGTCTTATTCCATTTACCATCAACTGGGGGTTGCCCAGCAGGAGAAATGAGATCATTTCCCTCTGAGTGGCTAGCCAAGCTTGCCCACATTCATTCTTCTTCCCACATCATGTTTTAGCAGGCATCAACACGTCAGCAGCTTCTGAAATGTGCCAGATCTAGGGAAGCAAGGCATTGTCACTACTGCACTAAAGAGCTCCCCACCTCTGCAGTGGACTCACACCAGCCACGTTTTCTCTTGTTTGCTTGTCAGATGGTGGGAGGAGGTTAAAGAGGCCCCTCTGGGTTAGTGCCTGAAACACAGCTTGGTTAACCTTTGGGGACTGTAGCCCAGCAGCCAGCCTTCCTGAGGCCATTTGAAACACTCCATTTCTTCTTTGCATTACTTTTAAACACCTTTTCTCTTGATTTTGTTTCTTAGGTGGCTGTGAGCCTAGAGAAGCTGGTGATCTTGGGATGAGAGAGGAGGAAGCTTCTCAGATTTAATAAACAGTTGTCTTTTTTATAAAGATGAAAAGCATGTTTATTGCTTTTTAGATTATACAAGTTAATGCAGGACTAGATTCTCATTGTAAAAATTCACACACTGAACAATCTAGAGGGCAATGTGAGTCCCTTCCTTCTGACCTTATTCTCCACCCCAGATGGAACTGCTGTTAACTGTTCTATATATAACTCTCCAGACCTTTTCATACTTATCTACGTATCTGTACATAAACTATATACACCAAACAGATAAGTCTAGGTTTTTGGTATGAGAAGTCTATTCAATGCCACTGCAGTCTTCCCCCAATGTATCTTTGCCAGTTCCACCAATGAACCATTCAGCTGAATTCAGGAGAGGGTGAAAGAGTCCTTATACATTTGACCCTTAAACAACTCGGGTTTGAACCGCGAGGCTCCACTTACACGCGGATTTTTTTTTTTAATAGTAAATACCACAGTCTGGTGGATGCGAAACAGTGCTTATGAAGGAACCGCAGATATTGTCTGACTATAAATTATACGCAGATTTTCAACTCGGCAGAGGGTCAGGTCCCTAACCCCGGCATTGTTCAAGGGTCACCTGTACTAGTACGCATGTATTTGGATATCTCTATCAGACTTCATTCCAAGAGCAAAGACTATTGTTTCTGGATTATCCATTAAACATAGTATCTACTCCTTTCTTTCCAGCAGGATACACTAAGCTGTGCTGTCTTTTGCACCTTAGGGTGAATGGAGACTCTGGAAATGGTTTCACAGCACTGAGCCAATGAACTGGGACCACGTTCAGTACAGACAGGTTGGACACAAATTGATTTTGAACTGCAGGGGCCTTTAGGACCCTTTTGGGATTCAGAAGGAGGAGTGGGAGAGCTGAGATGAGAATCCAGGTTTCTTGACTCCTAGTTTATGTTCTTGCTACATGACCACCTTGACCCACTAAAGTTAGTTTTACCTTCATCACAATATAAATAGGAAGGCGAGTGGAGGGAGACACGGGTATGGGAGACCTAAGTGGTAGGGAAGCAGGCACCATCAAAAGAAGAGAAAGGGACAGCCAAGAGGAAGGGCAGCCAGAGGCTTTAGGATCCCAGGTCCTTCAGAGTTTCACACAAGACCATCCATACCTACTGGACCATGTTCAGATTCTCACCTTCCCATTTGAAGCCCTGAATCGAGTTCGTTTAACCTATTCAACCCTTCTGATTGATGATGTTAAAATTAGTATCTCATACCCAGGTATCTCTTGCCAGTCAACTATCTCTAAGTAGTGGGATTTTTTGGCTTATTTAATTGTCAACTCTAAGCCAAATTCATCAAATTCCCACCCTCCAAATGCACCCCATCCCCCCAAAAACAAATAAACAAAACAAAAAAAACTTAGCTCCTCTGAACAGCTAAGTTTGTAAACTTAGGGTCATCAATGAGATTTATTTTATTTATCCCCCATATCTGGCCAGTCCCCAAGCCCTGTCTGATTTCCCCATGAAAGATTTCCTTTATCTGTGCAGCTTCCCCATCTTCACTGCCATTGCTCTTCTCCTGGTCCATATGACCTGGATCACTGCCATATCCTCCTCACTGACATCCCACCCTCCATTCTCACCGCTTTCCGATCCAGCTCTCCTTATTCTCATCAGACACATCTTCCTTAAACTTGCCTTTCCTTATGTTGTTCTCCAGCTCAAAAATCTTAAACAATTCTCTATTTCGTGTCACATTTAATCTGGCATGTCAAGTGGAAAAGGATGTCAGGTTATTCCGTGTTATTATCAATAGGAGAAGTAGGGCCAGTGGGCAAAATTTATAGGAAGGTTTATTTCAGCTGATCAAAGGAAATCCCTCTAAACAATAAGAGCTGTTGCACAATGAAGCCACTTGCTCAAGTACTGAGCTTCCTGGCCCTGGGGAGATGTATAATCAAGAGCTGGGAACTACCTGTCAAGGACGTTGTAAAAAGGATTCCTGCATTAAGAGGTAGGAAAACACTGTTGACAGTAAAGATGGTGATAACTGACCATTTTTGAACATTGGCTCCATGCCAGACACTCTCATTGTTTTCATATGTCAACAC
This sequence comes from Balaenoptera acutorostrata, assembly GCF_949987535.1. Classification (NCBI taxonomy): domain Eukaryota; kingdom Metazoa; phylum Chordata; class Mammalia; order Artiodactyla; family Balaenopteridae; genus Balaenoptera; species Balaenoptera acutorostrata. Next base: position 101,149,916 of record NC_080085.1, on the reverse strand, counting down.
ATTTATGCTCCTCACAACTCCGTGGTTGACACCATTTTAATCCCCTTTTTACAGTTGGCTCTACTTTAGTGATTAAATGCATAGAGTAAGAGCAAGGGACACATCTTGGCTCTGGAACTTACTGGATGAATGATTTTGCACAAGATGCGTAACCTCTTTTGACGTCATGCTTCTCATCTGTACAATGGAGGGAGTACTAGTACTCACTTCAGTGGGATGTTGTGGGGATTATGTTGTAAGATAACAGGAGAAGCACTATTTGACACATAGTAAATAGTCAACAGTCACGATTTTTCTTGTCTCCATTAGATGATATACTTTTTGAGGAAAGTGGCTCTATTTCTTCTATATCTCCCATCTCAACTAGCTCAAACTGACCAGGTAGTACGTCTTCATTCACTATGGACTTGTGGCCGATGATGTGCTGACTGCTCCCCAAAGTTCCTCCATGACACTTAGCACCTTGCTTCATCACTAACAGCGTACTCCTATTGACCATCTTTTTCAGTCAACCCAGGGTCAGCTTTCTCCCCCTTTTCCCTTCTGAGAACACCACTTTCATTGGTTTCTCTGGGACAGTACGTAGCCCATCATGATGAACCAGTGCCCATTTCTCTACCTGCTATTTTGAAGGTACAGAGGTACTTGTGCTTCCTTTTTTCTCTAATCCCAGTTACCAGTGAAAACATATTCACTGGCAACCTCACCAGGTTGTGAACCAGACCGCCATTATACGGATATTCTGCCACACTTAATGCCTCCCATACTGAACCTCACAAGTTCTGGTCCCAAAGCATTTCCTTAGTATAGCTCATTGTTCACGTTGTTTGAGAAAGTTGCACGAAATAACCTGACAAAGAGATAACTGTCTGTTGGGAGGCTCTTTTTTTAGAGCCCTTTGATATCATCATCATTTTGGTTTTTAAGCTTTACATGAAAGGGGTGGGGAGGGGGAGACTTTCCTTTTCAGCATGAATAAATTGGTAGCTGTCCTAGAGAGCACGCTTCTGAAGCCAGGTGCCGCCACTTAGCTTAATGTTTCATGATGTGTCACCCAGCAAATTATGAGTTGTTTGAATTGATTTCCTCCAAACAGCTGAGCTACAGCTTTTGTTCTATTGATGTTCGTCTCAATTCCTGAATGTGTGTTGCTTCCAGACAGAAAAAAATAAATCGCATGTCTTGTAAAGAAATGTCATTAACTCAAGAGCCTAGCCTATAATTAGAAGGTTTGAGGGTATGCTTTTTTCATCCAGTGGAGCTACTCTTGATGGTTTAAACTCTTTTGCCAGTTCTTAACTCTTCTCTACCTCCTTTGAATATAATACATCATGCCATTACCCTCATATCTGTAAAACCAGGTTACATTGAGTTTCAAAAATCAGGATTTATTTTTACATTTAATCATACAAATATTGACTGAGTACTTACTATGTGTCTCAGTTAAGACCTTTAGGAATTAGAAGCACCGTGGATATTGACCTGGCTCTCAGAGAGTTTCTAATCTTTCTGGAGATTCAAGACAAACATTTATAAAACAAAGACCATCCTGTCTCTAGCTGAATATAATTATATTGAATTACATTTGAATTATTACATCGAATATAATCAAATGCCCCCCAAATAATGTTGGCCTCCAGAGGTTGCTTGCTTTGCTAGTGAATAGGGCAACTGGTGTGAAGTGGGCTCTTTCCCTTCCATAAGAGAATAGGGGGTTGGGGGTGGAGGGATAGACTGGGAGTTTGGGATTGACATGTATACACTGCTATATTTTAAAACAGAAAACCAACAAGGACCTACTGTGTAGACCAGGGAACTCTGCTCAATATTCTATAATAACCTAAGTGGGAAAAGAATTTGTAAAAGAATAGATACATTTATATGTATAACTGAATCACTTTGCTATACACCTGAAACTAACACAACATTGTTAATCAACTATACTCCCATATAAAATAAAACTTTTTAAAAAAACTAAAAAAAAAAACCTAAAGAAAAAAAGAGCGTAGGGATTGCTCTGAGCTAGCTGGCCCTCTGCCTCTCTGACAGTGCTCCTTTCGGTTGCATGTGGCTAGGTAAGAGGAATTGTACACCAACCTCACCCCAGACACAGAACATACACACACTTATCTAGGCGTTGGAGGTTATGAATATGCATTTTTCTCCTATTATTTCATTAGCATCTTTGACCCTTTCTCAATTGGAGTGTTAAGATTTGGAATGGGTTTTAGGATAGAAAGAGGAGTAAAATGGCCTTTTGGCCCCCTCCCCTTTTTGGGGTTGTTTTGTTTTTTCACAGAAAGGCAAGCTTTATTCCAAAGCAACCTCAAAAGTGACAGTCATTAGCACCACAATTACAAACCAGTAGAAAAGAATAAACACTTACACGTACATATTTGATAAGATATCAACAGGAGTCACATCAATTCCTGTTATTTCTCCCACTCCCCATTCAGCTCCTTTTCTGTTCGAAGATGAAAAGGTAGACTTGAAACTGCTCATGTCTTTTTAACTCAAACATGCATCAATTTCAAGAAAGGAGGCATCTGGTGGTAATTGTTACAGGGAATCGGCTACATTATTAAAATAAATGTCTTCATTACTATGACAGTTAATAATTTAGTAGGTTTCTTGATTTTTTTTTTAATCTTCTTAAACCAGCTACAGAAGTTTCTCATGTTGAATGTAATGGACATGGTAAAAGCTCCATTACTTAGGAGACATACTTTCAATTATTAGTTGCAGTTGCCATGTGGAGGGATTGATCCCTTGTTTTCAGAAGCACCGGCTGGGTGGGTATCTGTACTACAGGCCAAGAAAGTGGGAATCTGGACAGCATACTCTGGTACCGTGTGCATCGGGCAGCTGGGCACTTGTTTTCTTTTTACTTATAAGTCTACCTTGCTCCACATACAGAGCTGCTAGATAGTCTCCGGATTGATTTCTGCCTTGCCCTGAAACCACTCCTGCAGAAATGCCACTGTTATTTCCGTACAGCCTGGTGATTTAAGCATTACTGGTTCCTCTCACCAAAGGCCATTCAATGCCATATTAATCCATTCCAAATCCTCAACAGACAACAAATCTTAGGGGATGCAAAGAAGAAATATCAATGAGGACTGGAATGTGTCAGCAAAGACTGCTTGGAAGAGAAGAGGAGGACTTAAAACATCGGTAGGATTTGGCTGAAGAGAAGGGGTGGGCAGGGCAGCCTGCAAATGTGCCAGAATGGGTCAATGTGTTTGAAATGTAAAAGTTCATGCTTATTGCTAGGATACTACAGAGACTTGGGGCTCCTGTTCTGTTGATACTGAAGTCCAGCCAAGGAAAAGCAAAACTGTGTGTTTTCAACAGCTGAATTTTAACTTATTACTAAAACAGAAGATGCAGACAGAAGTGACAGCATTTAGAAAAGAGAGAATAATGCCCAGGGTTTTTGTTTAAGGGTGCATCCTGCACAAAAGTGTTGGGTGGATGGGCAAGAGTTAGGGAAACACAACTAGCACAGGTGCTTCCGGAAACTGTGCTGTTTTGTAATTGATCCGCTTGCTAAGAGGGGACTCTTTTTTTTTCCCCCTCAATTTGTCTGCCTACAGGAAGTGCCACTTTGTAATTTGCCAGAAGTGTTACATGTGCCAACAGTGGCCCTCGCAACGCTATAGACTTGTAGAAGATTGCTTTAGACAGATTAATCTTGCCTGTCTACAGGCAGGAAAATAAACCATCAGTAATTCTCTTCCCTATTAAAACTTTTCTGTAGAAGATTCTGTGGCTTTATTGGGTAACACATTTCAGCCTTTTAATATTTTTCTCCTCCTTTCATTCTGCTGCGACTAATAATAACAATCACAATAGTTAATAACTTATGCCATATTGGTAGAAAAATTAAAGCCAAAATGAAAACTAGGGAACATCCAACGAAAGTCAGTTATGGTCCCAGTAACTGGTTCATATTTAGCAGTTGTACCTCTTATAGAAAGAAGGAAAATTCAAATGGTACTACTTCTAGGAGCTTGTCAGGTCATACAATGTCAAATCTAAGCAGTGGAATATTTATTGCTGTAATGAGATTCCGAAGATTTGACTTCTAGTGTCAGTATTTACTAAGTTTTTTTTTTAAGGTCTACAAAAATACTTTATTTAAATATGGCTGTGACAGAGAATCATCTTAAAACGACATAATTTTTTTTAAACTGAGCATACAAATTTAGGATCAAAATAACCTTAATTAAAATTTATTTGATAAACAACAAGGATTTACTGTATAACACAGTGAACTATATTCAATATCTTGTAATAAACTATAATGGAAAATAATCAAAGAAAGAATATATATACATATACATCTATATGTATGTGTATATATATATATATATATATACATGTATAACATCTTTGAAGCATGCTGTTTCTTTATTCTGGGATTCACACTAACAATTAATCCTGTGGTAATAATAATGTTCACCATTTGTAATGCTTTTCTTGTGCTAAGTACATTACATGTATCCTCTAATTTTATCCCAGAGTCCTATGAAGTAGGTGGTTTCATCTTTTTTTTTTTTAATTTGTATTGGAGTATATTTGCTTTACAATGTCATGTTAGTTTCTACTATACAGCAAAGTGAATCAGCTATAGGTAGTATTTACTAAGTTTTGATCTTGGGCAACTCACTTTCTTTGTCTGTGCCTAAGTTTACATGCTATAAAATGAGTTATTTCTAATGCTCCTTCCGACTCCAGAATTCTCTAATTCTATTTTATTATTATACCCAATTCACTTGATGCCATAAAATAAAATAGAAATAATCACCTGGTCTAACTATCCTTCAATATATGAAATAAATGCATCCCTGGATTTTTTTTTTTTGGTAGAGTGACCTTGAAAAAAAGGAATTCTGCTTTATTACTATCTTACATCCTATAGCTGAAGATGTATTCCTGGGACATGACTTTTTTAAATGCCACATCCCGAGACTTGGAAAAAAGAGCAGCTTTGTTTATAGCCTAGGTGCTTAAAAATCCCAGATAGTTTGGCCATCATACCGGTTTCCCCTTCTGAAACTTCCATTATATTATCAGAGGTGCACATGATGGACCATTCCCCATCCTCTCATCCATAAAGCCCTCAATTATTGTTCTTTGGCCTTGTTCAGGTGGAACTTTCCTCTGGTCAATAGTATCATCACTGTGGATGTCCTCAGTGCAAGCAAAATTTGGCAATTCCCACTCCTTTTCCAATAAAACCAGGAAGGAAGAAACAGAAGAAAGTAAGGGAAGGAGGGAGAATAACTGCAAATCTTTGTCCTGGGTTTCTCCTTTTCGCATCGTAACTGCCCCTCAGATCTCAGCTGAGGCCATAGGAACCACGTTATTCCCACTGCTATTCTGGAGTTTGTTTTTAGCTATACTTTTGATGGTACCATTAGGTAGGGGGGCTTTGAAGCACTTTGAATGAGCAGTTCTTCAATTAATGTATTTTACATTTATTCCCTACTTTATAAATTATGCTATGGAAAAATGTGGTATTGGAGTTTTCTTATAATGAGACCTAATTGCACCATCTGGGGTAGAGTGATAGTAAATTACTTGTTCAAGGTCAAGGAAGGTATGATTTGTCCAAAGAAAAGCCAGAAATAGAAGCAAGGTCTGCTGACTTTCAGCTTAGTTTAGCATTCAATAAACCACATTCTCTTTCCTCTGCACATTTTATCTTCAGTGGTTTGCCATAGGCACAGATATTAGACAGCCTACAAACCTAAACAGTCATAAAATGGTCAGAGATAGTAAAACAGGTTCCACAGGGAACAAAACGTTTATGTCATTGTCAGTAACAGAGCACAGCTATCAAGTTCACGTTCACAGTAGAGGCAGTCTACTTTTACCCTTCCTCGGGTGTCTTTTTCTAACAGAGAGCATGATTTTTTTGTTTGTTTCAGTCAAAAACATATTTTGAATGAAAAAGTCAGTGTCTTCTGGGGCCTCCCTGGTGGCGCAGTGGTTGAGAATCTGCCTGCCAATGCAGGGGACACGGGTTCGAGCCCTAGTCTGGGAAGAGCCCACATGCCGCGGAGCAACTAAGCCCGTGTGCCACAACTACTGAGCCTGTGCTCTAGAGCCCGCGAGCCACAACAGCTGAGCCCACGTGCCACAACTACTGAAGCCTGCACGCCTAGAGCCCGTGCTCCGCAACAAGAGAAGCCACCGCAATGAGAAGCCCACGCCCCTCAACAAAGAGTAGCTCCCGCTCGCCACAACTAGAGAAAGCCCGCGCGCAGCTTCGAAGGCCCAACACAGCCAAAAATAAATAAAATTAAATCTTAAAAAAAAAAGTCGTAGTGCCTTTATATTTGTGCCTGCAATTGAGGTAATGAAGTATGGAGTTCATTTGTGAATGTTTTGAATGGCAGCGTCTCCTTGAAATTATTTTTGCTGGGAATTCAAATGAACACTCTTTCAAAATAGTCACACTGTTGTAACTGGCAAACCTCAGAGACGGTATCTTGGGAGGGAAACAACATGCAGTTGGATAGGAATATAAAATTCATAGACTTGCAACCTGAATTATCCATTTCATCTACCGTATTTTCATGTTAAAACCATCTCCAGATGGAAAGGCAAGATCTTTACATCTTTAATCGTGAAAAACATCCATTAATGTTAGACACTGGAAGACCATTTTTAAAAAATTACAATTTCATTACATCTTTATGTGCCTGTATCTTATTACCTGTTTATTCAAAATATGTCTCATTGTTTTTATCATAAAACATACTTGACTATTTTTAAAGTTTCGTTAAAAATCTTTTGGAGGAAATAATGGGTTTGTCCCCCACAGGATCATGGCATACTTCTCAGTTGTGGTTCCAGGCCTCAAGTCTATTTAAGGATGCTTGGATTACTAAACCCTAAAACTACTGCCTAACTCCTGATCAGCTTTGGAGATTTTAAGCAATTGATTTAAAAAACTGGACTTATGCCTCATCTTTTAACAACAAATTCACCCTTCTGGGAATAATGTCTTTTAACGATAGAGAGAAGTCTTTCAGTTATAAAGGGGAGTGGAAATGAGGTTTACTTCTTAGAATCACTGGCTGTATACAGAAAGATGAACTCTCTGAAAAGAACTTAATTCTAATATGTTCAGTCTTTGCAAATGCTTTTATGTTTTTTTACAAAATGCCATCATTTTCTCAAAAAATAACTTTCTCCTAACCCCTGGAAATATGCCCAGGGGTGATTGCCTGGGTCAGGCTAAGACAACCTAGAGACCAAGAGCTGCTGTGAGTTTTTCTAATCATGCAGGGCTGTAGGAAGAGAGTATGGTTACCTCCACTCAAAGTCAAGTAATGGGGACACACAAAGTGAGTGCAATTTCACTGGAAAGTTAAATACAGGGAGTTTTGTTTTTTTCCAGATTAATTTTCCTAACCCAGGGTTCATGAATCGAAATGGGATGTGATGTTTCCACCACAGCTCTAGTGTGTCAAAGACCATGAGACTGTTGTTTCCTCATGCTTCAGAGGAAACATGCTTCAGTTCATATCAAACTTAGAGAACAACTTATTCTCAATAATGTGCTCAGTTTTCTTCCTTGAAAACTGAATTCAGTGGATAAGCTTCTTGCTTCCAAATTTTATTTTTGGTGATTTGTGTCTTCCGTTTCTAATAACACATTTCATCCCAAAGCACCAAATATTTTCGGTCTGCCAGTCGTCATAATATTAACTATGTAAAAAGAAAAAAGGTGCAGGCTGGTCAAATACTTCACCCAGTTTCAACAATTTTAGAAAGGTTGATATAAGAAAGAGTTATGCTACTTGGAAGTATTTCTCAAAGTTTTACTCATTTGGGGCTGCTAGCAGATCAAAAGAAAACTTGTTGAATTTAGCAAATAAATTGTGCTTGCATTTACTCTGATGATCCGTGAACCAAATTCAGTAGGGCTATGATATTTAATGATTCACTGATGAGACAGTTTAATGACAAAGTTGAGAAGAGATATGCCAACAAAACAAGTACTAGATTGTTAATTATCACTAGATATTAGCTGGAGGTTGCTGACATTAGGTTATTTCTACATACATTGTCGAAGTGTATAAGATAATGCATATTCTTCTTTTTTGATTTTTTTCCTTACAGGTCAAAATTACAACCAGATTTCATTTACATATTTTCCTACTCCCTCTTCTCTGCCATCTTTAAATGCCCGTATTGGGCAGAACTTCTTCCTCAGATATTTCAACCCACCCTTATTATCACATCCAACAAATAGCCATTAAGCATCTCTATGGGCCAGACACTGTGTTTGGTGCTTTACATGCATTAGCTCATTTAATATTTGCAACAAACCTGCATAGGATGTTCTACAATTATCCTCATTGTGCAGTTGAGGAAACTGAGTTACAAGGAACTTAAGCAATAGGCCCAAGGTCACATAACCAGTAAGCGGCAGAGAAGGTTTTAAACCCAGATCTGACTATTTTAAAGACAGCTCTTTCCATCATTGCAGTGTTTCTCTTCTCTTACCTACTGTGGTACCACAATTTGCACTATGCAATTTTATTGCGAACTGTTTTAAAATCATCCTCTGTGTAATTAGTCTTATCTCCCTACCTACATGCTAATCAGATTGAGGAGGGGCACCATATTGAGGAGGGCTAGAAATATAGCAGAGACTCAGTCATGTGTGATTTGATTTTTGTCTTCAACATTCCTTTATAAAATAGTTACTAATGTATCTAATTGTAAAAGTTCCTGTTGTTTTCTTTTGCTGACTTGTTAAGGAGTATTAATTCTTTATGTAAAAGGTTCTTTATCCATTTCCTTGTGATTAAGGCGAAAATCATTCAACTGGGCCTTCTTAGCTTTCCCATTGACTAGGAGGTAATGCTAGTGAAGGAAACACTTTGATAAATAATTACAATATCTCTGTTTTGGGAAGGGAAGTCTTTTCTCCATGAAAAATGAATTATCAATCACAGAATGTTTAAGCTGAAGGGATCTGCGAGATCATTACATACTTTATCTGTACCTATTTCATGGTTCTTATGCCTGTCTACCTTGTATTTCAGTCCTTTGGGTACATAACTTTGCTTTCTAGATTTATAATCTTCTCAAGGACAGAAACTCATGTCTGGTTCATGTTTCTATTCCTTAAAGTGTCTTGTACCATGCCTATCATGTATTCAACAACCATCAAAGGTTTGTGAAATGAATGAATCAAATCCACCACCCCTTTGTTTGATAGATGTGCAGATAGATTCATAGCGAGTATTTATATGCCTCTAAGATCATACTGTTAGTTGTCAGCAAAACCAAGTCTAGAACCCTCTGATTGCTAAGCCAATGATTTTTCCATGACATCTTGTTTCCCATCTGGTTAAAAATGAGTATGGAATTTCTCTGAGTGAGCATAATCCATCATTTGCCTTCAGCTAAAACTCCTGTTGACTCCCTATGGATCCATTGGGAATATACCCACTGTGGGAACTAGTACAAAGAACAAACACAAAGAACAAAGAGAAGGGAGAGTTACTTGTTCCTCTTAATATTCTTGGCCAGGATGGGTTGTATATTTAGTAGTGATAAGACAGATTTAAGCTTAAATACTGAGAGACAAGTCAAATCATAACAGTGTAGGTGTTTGGGACACATATTAAGGAATTAGGTCAGTCTCTGACAAAGCTTGACTTAACTCTATGTGAATGTGTGTAAAATTATAGATAATATGAAATACTATTCTGAAAATTAATGGTTAGAAAGATTAAGTCAAATAACTAATAACAAAAGCCTTTAGCAAATGCAGAAACGTCTTCTGTAAATTTGATTATGGGCATTAAATGAAAATATTTTGATATTATAAGAAGTGATCATCATCAGTAAGAAACACTTACTGAGTGCCTAATTTGTGCTTGGATACAGGAATTGAAAGACAAGAAGCTAGAGTCCCTGCCCTTATGAATTTATAATCTAGTGTCAGGAACAAGACATGTCCATAAACAGATAACTACAAAGGAGGACAAAAGGGGTGACTGTGAAGTCAATATAAAAATTTGGCCTTTAATCTTGGTCAGTGGGGAACATTCAATGCTTTTGAACAGATTTCTGATGTATGTACATAAAGTGATGTTATAGGAATATTAATCTGACATAGGTGTGCAATGATTGAAGGACAAGAGAAAATAGGTATAGGAATACCAATTTAGAGACTATTGTAATAATCCATATGAGAGGTGATGAGAATGCAGACTAAGGTGAGAATGAAGGCTGTATAAGTAAAGAGCAGACCTGGGAGACATTATTAAGACAGAATCTACGTGACTTGATGACTACATGGATCTCGAGAGGGAGATGTTTAAGTTGATTCCAAAGAGAGGCGTTAGTTCTTTATAATTGGCTTTATTATATTTGTTACTCTGATTGATTTGAATCTACTGTAAGGCAGAGACTTTCACTCATTATCTTTAGATTCCAATGTCCCAGCACAAGTTAGGAATGTGGCTCATGTATTTTGGCTTTCACAATAAGAAGTCCTTATTACAAAGAAAGGAAAATGGAGGACTTTATGGTGATAAAAGACCTTAAATGGAACTTGAACTCTCAGCAATGTGAAACACAGCGCTGAGTATGTAGTAAATGCTTAACAAGCACTCGAACTGAATTTAATTACTGGTGTGGTAAAAAGATTAAAGTTCTGTTGATTTTATTTCTAGCTCAACCAAGAAATAGTCATATGACCTTGGGAATGTCACTCAACCTTCCTATAGCTCCACACCCTATTGGCATTAAGGACATGTAATAATCCTAACTCTCATAGTCTGTGACTTGGTTCTAAATTTGACTTCTTCACCAAATACTTTTCTGCACCTATGTATATGCTTCACTTCCAGCTCCTACCCCACTTAGGACCTGGATCTGCAGTGAGCTACCCAGACTGGATTTCCCCTCTATTTCCGCACGCTCCAAAACACTCTCCTGTCTCTTAATTTGGCACCATCTCTCATCCTCCCACCTCTTTAGTTAAAATTCTTTTTTCCTCATTGCTAATCTCAGCTGGGTGTTAAAAGTAGAGCAACCTGATCCAACAATGTCATACTAAGGTATGAAAGACTGATCACCAGGAAGGTCCTCTAAGATTCATGAACTTTACAAAAGGCATATTATTATCCTGAGATTTCAGGCAAGAGGACAGAATAAAATAATGAAGTTTAAGAGAGAGAAATTTAGCAAGATAGGCTCTTTAATCATATTATATAAACCTGGCCCTGTCATACAGATGGACTCAGATTCAGGAGTATAGATTTTTATACAAATCATGGAGAGCAGAGTAGAAAGTGCGCAATTTTTTTAATGTTCATTTTAGGCCACCTCCCTGCCCAATTTTCATTTGTCCCACTGCCTGACTTCCATCAACAGTTTAACAAATATTTATTTAGCACCTACTTTATGTTGGTAGTGGTGTTTTAAATATGGGCAGACTACGGTCTCTGCTCTCAAGGACCTTACAATGTATTATGAATGACAGACATCTAAACAGGTAAGTACGTAGACATATATTGGTGGACATTTCACCCAACTTGGGGGGTTCAGGGAAGGCTTTCTAGAGCTCCAATTTTTTTTTAAAGTTCTATAAACCAGGGCCAGCGCATATCTTCATACCAGTGTATACAATCAGGATTTCTGAAATGTACATCCTGGACACAAGGCATAGATGATTTACTTTTCCAAACCATACTGTTGCATGTAACTTGCTGATGATTATTTTTAAAACGGTGTATAGGGCCTCCCTGGTGGCGCAGTGGTTAAGAATCCGCCTGCCAATGCAGGGGACACGGGTTCGATCCCTGGCCCAGGAAGATCCCACATGCCACGGAGCAGCTAAGCCCGTGAGCCACAACTACTGAAGCCCGCGCGCCTAGAGCTCGTGCTCTGCAACAAGAGAAGCCACCTTAATGAGAAGCCCGCGCACCGCAACAAAGAGTAGCCCCCGCTCGCCGCAACTAGAGGAAGCCCATGCACAGCAACGAAGACCCAACACAGCCAAAAATAAAAGTAAACAAACAAATAAATAAATTTATTTTTTAAAAAATGGTGTATATCATCACCAAAGCCAGTTACTTCATTGTATAACCATGAAGTAGGAAAGGATATGCCTTTATTCTGTTTCACTGGGTGTTTTTAAGAACCTGGCTCTGATAAATAGTTCTGTCCTATTCAGTTTGTCTCCAAAAGGCAAAACTATTAATTTCCATTAATTCCAGCCTTCTTTTCTGGCCTCCTATAAACCCTGGCTTTAGTTCATTCAAACTGTACATTTGTCGAAGAATTAAAGAGATTTTATGGTCTAGTAGAAAAATCCTGAAAGCCTTTTTATTTGGTGGTTGTCTCCCAGTTAGGTGCAAAGTAATCAGAATGAAAACATATTTCATGATGTCCTTCTGTTTAAGTGATTAAACTGAACTTTGTCTGTATAAAAGCTACTCAAAGTTCAACTGAACTGTGATTTTAAGAAAAGCCTTTGGTGTTCTTGGAGGCTGCAAAATACATGAAAAAAAATCCTCCAAGTTCAATGTACTCTGCAAGGGACTATCCAATTCCAAGGGTAAAATGTGGGAGCTGCATGTGTACAAAAAGCACAGTAGCCAAAGCAGCTCCTGCAGCCGCCATCGCCCTCTAGCCTAGCAGGCCTTGGGTCCTGGCCAAACAGACACTCATTGGGGAATAAATGGTCTGATCTGTGAACAGTTTGCACTATGTAACTGAACCTGTTGAAAGAGAAAGCCAGGAATGGACTTATCCTTCTTACATCATTTTCATGAAACTGCCAGTTACTGAAAGATTTCTATGTGCAAGTATGTTCTTTAGATGCACATATGCACCTAATCAAAGACACAAGCCTTTGGACCTCCATATTGATACCACTGCTCCTAGCCTCTTGAATTTTTTAAGTGCTAACTGGCTATAATTGGTACCAGACAGTTAGGAATATAAGTATTTTATATTTGTCAGTGTTTCCCTTTGCACTTCAACCCAGGCTACTTGCTGGTACCTTGACACCTGGTTGGCTGTCTGTCTGTCACATGAGCAGCAAAGGTACAGGTGAATATACCATGAAATGACTTGGGGGCACTGAAGTAGATGTGCCTGTGAGTGACAGTACAGACAGCAGGGAGCGAAGCTTCTGGTAGGTGGGCTGACTCAGGCTGGAATGAAACTGCTTTCCCTGTGAGACATGATGTGTTCCAGAAACTTCTAGATTCTGGACACAGTGCTAGACCCTCCCTGTCTCCCACCATCCCTTCTCAAAAATTCTCTTCTCTTGCTTTCCATCCTCAACCCCCACTCTCACCCAAAATATATTCACATCATCGGTCTCTGTCTTTATCAATTTCTCTCTTTCTCCCTCTTTCTTCCAACCTCTCTCTCTATTCCTCCCACTTCCCTCCAACTCACACAAACCCCTATACCCTAGGGTCTCCAGACATCTAATACACTTCCTATAAATCTACCAACTTTGAAATTCTGCCAAAATCCCCCAATATTACCCATCAGCAAATTCTGGAAAGCCAGTCTCTGGATATAGCATCTATAACCAACCGCCATGCCATACTGGGCAGCTGACTGAGGCTGTGTCCCCATAGGCCATCCTCATACTCTTAGAGAAGCCTCAGTGTCCTGGTATCTCCATCATCACCATAATCGTCCTTTATCGTGTATGAGATGGAAAAGTTAAATGAGGAATAACAGCATTGCACCACAGTGTTTTGAATGCGCGCTTTGTTATCTACCCACACTGAGCAGATTTGTATTCAATGCCATTGAATAATTTTTTAAGAGAGAGAAAAAGTATTGTGTTTGGTGATCAAATGTCTCTTTGCCCTGTGGTGCTGCCACTTGAAGCCCCATATCTCATCAGGATTCATCTTTTAGTCTGGAAAAGGGACTTAGCAGACTGCCACAATAGTGCCATCTATGGCTCTTCAGAGGCACAGCCATGAAAACCATGGAAATGACTGATTCTCGGCACAAGCCATTCTTTATTAATTGCAGCTCAGCGATGACTGGGGAAAATTGTACTTAACAATAACACTATTACTGCTTACTAGACGCCAGCACTGTTCTAAGTGGTGTACATGTGTTATTTCATTTAATCTTTACAACAACCCTCTGAAATATATAGTGATTTTATCTCCATTTTATCAATGAGGAAACTGAGGCATGGAAAGGTTACATGACTTGTCCAAGGTCACACAGCTAATAATTGGAAGAGGGAGGATTCAAACCCAGGCAGTTTGGCTCCAGAGTAAAGAATCTACCAGCTGTGCTAAAAAATACCTGAGGGTCATGTACATCTATTCTATTTACCTAGAGCTGCCCCTATGCCACGTTTGCAAAGTCCCTTTCTTTGACCATTGGCCACATGTCTCAGGGACCAGTTTCCAAGATATCCTTATCTTCAAGGATTCCTTTGATGTTCATTTGACTCCACTTTCATGTGGAAAAGGGATTTTGGAGGGAGAGAGTTGGGGGAGCAAGTGTCCTTTGCCAAAGACAACATCTACTCTCTTCTACCCCCTCATCTCATGGTCCTCTTAAGAATAGCCCTGTTAGTTTTCTTCTATTCCTATGTGAACTTTTAATTAAAAGATTATCTATAGAGATTTAAAGGAAATATCTGAACAGCTCAGGGCTTATGGATTCACTGTCCTTTGAGGTACAGCCCAAAGACCATTTATATCAGAAACATTTGGAGACCTTGTTAAAAATGCAGATTCTGGTTCTGGACACCTATCCCAGACCTACTTTACTTCTGACAGTAAAATCTATAAACCTGCATTTATGAAATGCTTCCCAAGTGATTCTGATGCACCTGACAATTTCAGAACCAATACCCCAAACCAGCATGGTTTGGTGTATAAAAGGAGTAATAGCCTCAGGAACTGATGACCTAGTGGATCTGGCTCTACAACTAACTCCCTGTGTGACTTTGAGCACATCAATTAACTTCTTTGGGCCTCAGTGTTCTCATGTGTAAAAAGGGACATCTCTTCTTTCCATCCTTTCAAAGTTGTATAGGTCAAATATAAATGTGTGTGAAAGTTCTTTGGAGTTTTATAAAAATAACACACATTATTATTATTATGGGTGGGGTCAGGGAGAAAACACTGGAGAAAGAATGCTGTTGGCAAGGACTGAAGGGAGGAGAATTCAGTTTCTTTCTTTTTCCCATCAGAGTCCAGACAATGGATTATAGTATTGTGGAATTTCAAGGTTCTTTCCAACTCACAACTTCCCCCCTCCTTCATGTGTTCACCGTTTACTGTTAACGGCGAAGAAGGCTCCTCCCTTCCAAAACATTCCTTCAGGTAAGAAACCTATCTGAGCAGGTTGAGGTAGGCTCCAGGTTCTGTTCAGTGCCCAACTCGGCACTGTCAGTCAATAAGTCACTGGATCTTTCCCCTTAGTTATTAGGGGCAAATGTAATTAAATAATAGTTATCTGCATATTTGCAGAGATGGAGAAACAAAGCAGATATATTTGTGTTCATTCATAATTAGGCTCAGAACGGTACATACCTGTCATCTTAAAAGATACAGAAAATATTGTTCATTCTTCATGTGTAATGAGTCCAAACATTTGTTTCGTTTCTGATATAAATGGGTGATCTATTTATTTTCAAGGTGAATTACCCTACTTAGGCCCCCTTCCTTACCATCCACTGTCTGAAGTTTTAGTCAAAGGATTTCAACACTTCTAAGATTCAAATTGGATCTAGGGTTTTGTCCAAACATCTGGCTTTCAATTTCTGAATGCCTAGGTCATTCCTGCCTTTTGGAAAAGAATGTCTGCCCATCCTCGTCCATTCCCACTGAGTGCTCCATCTCAGTGACTTTCTTCTCTGCTATTTTGACTTTCCGACCAGGAAATGGATTTCATTAACTTTAGCTTGCAGAGCGGAGGCTGTACCTGAGGTGACCCCCAAAGTCATTCAAATATTTCATCCAAAGGCAGGCAAATGCTGTGTGGGAAATCACAAAGAGGAGGAAAACGAGAGAGAGGGAGAGAAGAGATGAAATCAGGCTTTGATGAGCAGTTCAGCCAGGCCAGCCCCTTGGAAAGGTGCCAGCGTGGGTAAAGCAGCAGCAGCTCTGGGTTTCGCAGGCAGTCTGGAATGCACTGCAATACAGCCCAGCCTCCCTCTCGTTAGAGGCCTAGCGTTTGATGATTCAGCTGCTTCCCGGCTGCCAGGAGAGATTTGGCCAACTGTTTGAAAAACACTGTCTGCCCCAGACCACACTTGTTTTTATTCTCTGCCTGTTGTCAGGGGCCTCTTCTGAAATGGAACACCTCAGGAAATCAGACCCAAACTCGGAGGAGTTTATGCTGCCTCTGATACCCCCTTTTCAAAGGCAATTATACCAAAATAGGGATTGTTTGTAGCAAAGTGCTTTCCTAGTGATGTTGAAAGCAGACAATGTATTATCAGGAAATGATCTCTCATTAGATCTTCTTCAGATCAAATGAAAACCAGCAGACTCATCAGACATTAAAGGCACAGCTGAATGTGCCACTACTGAACTCCCCACATATCAGTTTGTTCAAAGATGCAGGTTAAAGGGTAACGGAGACATGCATTTGGGGAAGGAATTGAGCAAGAGCCTCCGCTGAAGGCTGGACTCTTGAACTCTACTGTTTGCTTCTGAGAAGTCCCCTAGAGCTGCAGGTCCAACTTTCTAACAAAGGAAGCTGATCTTCAAAGTGGATTGGGCTGCCTCATTCAGAAATGAACATATTACCTTCAATACAGCTTAGCGATTAAGAGGATGGTCTTTGGCGTTGGACTGCCAGAATGTGTAACCCAGGCTACATCACTTATTAGTTCTGTGAATGTAAGAAATTTAGTTCTCCATGCCTCACTCTTCTTATCTGTAAAATAATAGTACCTTCTTTATGAGGTTGTGAGATTTAGAGGATAAATGAGTTGATACATGTAGAGAGTTTAGAATAGGGCCTAACATATGATAAGCCCTCAATAACAGTGTTAACTATTAATGTTATTAAGGCCCTGAAAGTATTCAAGCCAATACCTCTCATGTACTGTGTAGCACAGTGATTGAGAACACACCTTTTTAAAGTAAGACTGCCTTGGGTTTGGGACTTCCCTGGTGGTCCAGTGGCTAAGACTCTGTGCTCCCAATGCAGGGGGCCCAGGTTCGATCCCTGGTCAGGGAACTAGATCCCACGTGCCACAACTAAAGATCCTGCATGCCACAATTAAAGATCCCACATGCCACAATTAAAGATCCTGCATGCCACAATTAAAGATCCCGCATGCCGCAACTAAGACCCGGAGCAGCCAAATAAATTAATTAATTAATTTAAAAAAGACAGTCTTGGGTTTGAATCCTAGTTCCACCACTTCCTAGCTGGACTTGGGTAAGTTATCTAACCTCTGTAAGCCTCAGTTTCCCTATCTGTAAAATGGGGATAATAATTGTAGCTACTTCATAGAGTTATTGTGATGTTTAATAAATGATGTAAAATGCTTATTGCAGTGGCTGGCCCATAGTAAGTGCTCAGTAAATGATAATCGTATAATATGCCAAAGACTCTGGCTCTAGAAAGCCCACATCTTTTTTTTCTAGTCTTGGCTCTATTTAAATATTAGATAATATTTTAAAGATTCACTCTCTGCTAAGAGGTCCTTATATTCAAGATAAAGTAGCGATGGTGTCTTAATTAGCTCCTTGCTTAGGAGGAAACAGAGTTATCCAAGCCAGTAGGAAATGAAAAATCAAACTCCTCGCTCCTCAACCCTTAGATGCTTTAATGATCTCAATAGTCACTTGAGCCAGACAGCTGAAAAGGGAACCAGCTGGAAGCAAAACCAGAGTAAATTGGCAATTACCAGACTCCTTCATTGTATGAAAATGGCCTGGTTATTTGTCAGACTTTTAGCCCACTCAGGATCTCTCAATCTCTCCTTTATTCCTCTTGAATGGTGAAAACCTGGGTGAGAAGGACGGCGAGGGAGAGAAACAAATCCCTGGCCCTCAAAACCTCACCTGTGGCCTGGCATGGAAAGTGGGCTTGCCTTTCCAGAGAAGACAGTGTGCCTTTGCTGAGAAAATAGGCCAGTCCAAACAGTTGCAATGATTCTTTACTTCGCTCACGCTCCAGCTTGTTCCTCAGCTGTGAAACATCATGCTTTAGAAGAAAAAACACGATGCTTCCTTTCTCTCGCACTTACTGTGTGAACATGCAGAAGGTCCCATGTTCTTCCCTGTTCTTCAAATACACTGAATTTGTGGAAGACAGCATTGCTTTAGCTCCATCTTGGGGCATGAAAAGAAACTAGATCTAAACCGACAGATTCTCAAAGAATGATTTAATGTATCACTGGAGAACTTGTCTCCACAGTATTGTAACCTGACTTTTTTTTTTTTTTACAGTTTTTTTTAAAAAATTTATTTTATTTTATTTTTTATTTTATTTTATTTTTGGCTGTGTTGGGTCTTCATTGCTGCGCGCGGGCTTTCTCTAGTTGCGGTGAGCGGGGGCTACTCTTTGTTGCGGTGCGCAGGCTTCTCATTGCGGTGGCTTCCCTTATTGTGGAGCACGGGCTCTAGGGTGCGCGGGCTTCAGTAGTTGTGGCACGCGGGCTCAGTAGTTGTGGCTCGCGGGCTCTAGAGCGCAGGCTGAGTAGTTGTGGCGCACGGGCTTAGTTGCCCTGCGGCATGTGGGATCTTCCTGGACCAGGGCTCGAACCCGTGTCCCCTGCATTGGCAGGCGGATTCGTAACCACTGCGCCACCAGGGAAGGCCTGTAACCTGACTTTTTGACTGAATCTACAGAATTGTACATGTAAATCCTGGCAAGGAACACCCTTGCATGTGGCTAAGGTTCTGCAAAGTCCAAACCACTTCTCTCCTTTCTCTTCCTTGATTTCTAGTGTGGTTTCAAAGTAGCTTCAGGGGAATTCCTGATGTCTGAGTAACTATGCCGTCCTCAGGCCCTTCTCAACGCTCTTGCCTCCACCCCTTTCATCTTGAGCATCTTCACCAGGTCTGAGAAGATAGAGACACAGACAGTTAAAACCTTTTGGAAGTTTTGCCTTGCTTCCTACAGACACAGTCATGAACAGCCACTGTTTTTAATTTTCAAGAAGGAAACAAACATATATGCAGGAGCCATTTTCTATTACTGTATAAGAACAGTAAAATACTATAAAGTGGGGCTTCCCTGGTGGCGCAGTGGTTGAGAATCTGCCTGCTAATGCAGGGGACACGGGTTCGAGCCCTGGTCTGGGAAGATCCCACATGCCACGGAGCAGCTGGGTCCGTGAGCCACAGCTGCTGAGCCTGCGCGTCTGGAGCCTGTGCCCCGCAACGGGAGGGGCCGCGATAGTGAAAGGCCCGCGCACCGCGATGAAGAGCGGTCCCCGTACCGCGATGAAGAGTGGCCCCCACTTGCCGTAACCAGAGAAAGCCCTCGCACGAACTGAAGACCCAACACAGCCAAAAATAAATAAATAAATAAATAAAGTAGCTATAAAAAAAATTAAAAAAAAAAATACTATAAAGTGGGTTCTCAGCATTTTAACAATAAAAAGCAGTGAACAATACTTTAATAGTCACTATAAAGAGCAGCTCACTGGACTGTAATTCTTAATAGTTATTTATTGGGCACAACAGAATATAGAACAGACTGTTCTGGTTGAGAGATTTCTATAAGAGTCAATTCCAAAAACCAGTCTGGGGTGCAAAGTAAAGCTTGCTGGGCTGTAGTAGAATAGCAGAAGCAGGTCCTGTTGGCAGTGGTTTAAAGGAGAACAAGGCTGGATAGAGGCTTTATAGATGGTCACACTAGTCCACATGGAGTGGGAGAAGAGGAGATTTGTTCTCAAAGATGAAGTGTCTTCTCTCTCAGCTCTTGTGGGTCCAAAACCTTGAGAGTCAACTTACTCAAGGACGACTGAGTTCCAGATGACTGGCTTATACCATTCCAAATCTGAACTGTACCAAAATCCAAGCCTGAACTGCCTGTTTTTTTGCATAGGGTATCTCCTTGGTCAGGAGATCTATTCAGAGAAACAACTTACTGGATAGATTTTATATCACAGTAAAATTTAATGATGTAAAATCAGAATAAAGAAATCATGGTAGCTCTAAGAGGTCTTGTCATCTCCCTAATGGAACAACCTCTACTGCCTAAATATTCCTTGCCAGAGCTGTGCCCAGTTATCTGAAGTCAGAACATCCTGTCCCTGGAGAGTGCTGGATACTTGATGCAAAGAGACGTATAGTAACCAAGCAAAGGGGGATCCCTTTTTGAGCTTATGCTTACCTCGACTTGAGAAGTAGGCAAAGATGAAAGGACCAGTAGGGACTTGTGAGAGAGCAACAGCTTTATAAGAGGAGCTGGAAGTGTCCAGCCCATCTCAGTACTGGGTATGCAATAGGTCTTTCTTTGACTTTGGGTGGAGTGGTCAATGAGTTGATGTACTAATTAATTCCTTTCTAAACCATTTCCACCCCAACCACATTTTATCCATCATTTCTTATCACCCCTCTTTCTTCCTCAGGTATTTATTAATGATAGAATTAGGTGCTATTTTAGTTACTCATTTGTGAATCCAGAGGTCTGTAAGCATCTTTTTGTCTTACTATTTCCGACTCTGTTTATGTCTTTTTAAGCCAATGTACACCCTAGGGCTGAACTTGGCTCTTTTCCAAGAGACATCAATCTTTTTACATCACAGAAGGACCTTTTCCTCAAGACTATTCAAGTGAACACACTTGTACTGTATTGCAGCTTCTCAAGATGTCTAACGTACTCTCCCAACGTTCCTTAGAACAGTTAGTATGGCCACCTCGATACTATGGAAATGTGAATTTCAAATCATTGGAGTATAAAATTTATTACACCAAAACATTAAGACTTTAAAACAGCATTATCAAATAAGGAGCCCAAATAAAATTACTAAGTCAGAAAGACAAACATAATTTATCTAATTCACATGAGGGAGGAACTAGATTGTTCTGCTTAAGTAGCCAGATGTGATGGAAAGAGAACTAAAAGTAGAAGTGGAAAGGGAAAGAGACATCAATATAATTCATTACCTGTCCATTATGTTCCATGTCCTTTAATTTATTAATTTCCACGTGAAGGCTGATATTTGGCTGGGTAGCAATTATGCATCAGTATGGTCAAGCCAATTGTTCTCAGCAGGTGTTGCTCTGATTGGTCAGTGCCCATGCTCTACCAGTTGTTAAATACTTGGACTATCATTTAAAACCACACCGAGCCTACAAGATAGGTATTAGTCATAGAAAGTAGTTATTTTTGTCTATATTTCAAATAAAGTCTCAGGAAAACTAAGAGGATCTACAGCAAACAGTGGAGCTTTATGTGAATTATCTCATTTACTCCTTTTTGAATGCCACTTATGAGGTATTGTCCCAGTTTTACAGATGAGGAAGCTGAGGCTCAGAGAGATTAAGTAAACTGCCCCCAGGCTGCACAGGTGGAAGAGCAAGAGCTCCAATTCAAGCCTAGATCTATCTGACTCAGAGGTCCATTCATTTCATTATACCACACTGCCTTCAAAGGTCTTTTCCTAAATTGCCACTGCGCCAGCTCTATGTCCGTAGGTAAAATGTTCTGGGTTCCTAGTTTTGCATTGTTGGTCTCGGTGATCTCTAAGTTTCCTTCCAGTTATAAGCATGTATGCAAAGGTCGAAGTTACAGTCTTTGTTTAAGGATTCAACAGGCATTTGTGTATACTCTAGTCATTCGGATGTAGAGAGTGCTTCCATTAGATAGTCAGTTGCATCATTTTCCTTGACAAGTTCTCTCTTGTACAAAGAGAGGAGAATCAGCTCAACAACTCTGGCTGGGTATGTACAAGTTTGGCCTGCAGGAATTGAGCTTATTGAACTTCCCAGGATGCCAAAGACCTTTCTGGCTTCAGTGTTTATCGTACACACCATCACTTGTGAAGAACTTTTCTCTGTTTTTTTTTTTTCACTAGAACCAAATCTTGAGAAGTCTTGTAATATAGTGGAATGGAGACTGGATAAGCAATCAACACGAGAAGACCTGGGTTCCGGTCACAGTTCTTCTATTACCTAGCTGTGGATGCTCAGGCAAGGGTTTCCCCTTCTCTTGATCTTTCATTCTTTAACCCCCATAGGGTTACTTTGGATATCAAATGAGAGAATGATGTCAAAGTGGTTTTTAAGCTATTTTCCTTCAGAAATACATTATGGCATTCAACATTTGATTAGTTGCAGAATTCCTTTAAAACCACAGAATTGTAGCATGGAAATAGGTCTTAGGTATCTACTTCAGTGATTAGAAAAATATTTTATAAATAAAACCCTTATTTCAATAGAAGCCTTATTATAAACAGCAATAAATAAAAGCAGGATTTAGCAGCTCTAGTTAAGCAAAGGTACATGTTCTCAATTCTGCTCTTCTTGACCCTCATAAAGTCCCATGAGACCCCTGCTCAAAAACCTAGATTCCTACAGAAACTCCATTTGAAAATCATTTATATGATCCACACCTTCATGTTCAGATGGGCCTGAGATCCAGAGAAGGAAAGGGACTTGCCTAGTGCCATCCAACTCTTAGGAGGGAAAGCTGGGACTAGAAAGCAAACAACACACATACAATATGGCAATGTATTTTTCTTATGTGGTGGTAATTTCAATCAGAACATAAGCAAGGATACTGTATCGGACATAAAGTATCTGAATTAGGGTAAATACACTTTAAGTAGGTTGTTTAGATTCAGATATTTTGATGTGAAAATATTTTGGCCATAAGAACAAACAAGTGAACAAAAACCTTTCAGCTTAAATAAAATATTGTCGAGCAGTTTTCCCAAGGCTTACTTCATCCCAAACCATAGTTGTATCAAATAGCTGGTCAAAATGGAAATAGAAAATGTTAGGTTCTCATTTTTTGAAGTCAGTTTCATATTTTATTAATTTTCTATGAACTTTATCAAAGTAAGCTCAAAGTATAATAATATATGCACACAGTAATAAATCAAGGCATGCAGAAGAATTTGTGATGAAAAGCAAGTCTCCCTTGGGCTTCCCTGGTGGCGCAGTGGTTAAGAATCTGCCTGCCAATGCAGGGGACATGGGTTCGAGCCCTGGTCTGGGAAGATCCTACATGCCGTGGAGCAACTAAGCCCATGCGCCACAACTACTGAGCCTGCGCTCTAGAGCCCGTGAGCCACAACTACTGAAGCCCGTGCACCTAGAGCCCATGTTTCGCAACAAGAGAAGCCACCACAATGAGAAGTCCATGCACTGCAATGAAGAGTAGCCCCTGCTCGTGGCAACTAGAGAAAGCCTGCATGCAGCAACGAAGGCCCAATGCAGCCAAAAATAAATAAATAAAATAAATAAATTTATTTAAAAAAAAATCAGTCTCCCTCCCCATTGCCCAGTGCCACTCCCCAGAAGCAACTTATTTAACAGTTTCCATTTGTATTTCCTGGATGGAGCCAAGTTCACAGCATTCATTACACGCTGGAATAGAAGGGCTTACAAGCGACAGTCACCAGCTATATTTACCATAGTGTTCTTCCTGTTTATACCTCTCTCTGGTCCCCCAAGATTGAGATCCTTGAGGTTGAAGCTGTGGTCCTCTGTAATACCCAAAGGAGAGCCCCACCTTAATCCTTGGGAGGCAACCGTTGAACTAAGCCCTGGACTGTCTTATTTATTCTTAGATTCTGAGGACTTAGCACATAGTTCTCAATAAATGTTGAGAATTTAATTGATTAATTGATGAGTTAACCAGCAAAGGTCTTAAGAAAATAGTACACTATCACTTCACTAAAGTGTGTGCCTCAATTCCATGACTGCAGCACTGTTGGCAACCACTGGGAGTGACCAAGACAGAGTAGTCATATATTATCATTCCTATGGCCCTAAGCAACTAGCCTGTAAGGAAAGACATAGAAACCTGTGTGTGGAGGTAGGTATTGACACTGACCTTGGCTAAATCCAGAAATCAACCAACAAGTAATAACTGCTATAACAACATTCATTTATTGAGTGTCTAACACAGCACATATAGGATCTGGGATAAGCATTTTATGTGTGTTATTGAGTCCTATCCACAACTCTATGAGATAGGTACTATTGTTATTCCTATCACTGATGAGGAAACTAGATGCAGACAAAGAATGGATCCTGAGCAAGGTAATACAGTTAGTATAAGTGATGGAGGGTGGGGGGGTGGGTTCAAGTCTAGACAGTTGGAATCCGGAGCCTATGTTCTTTATGTTTTAAAAGCACATACCATAGTGTCTTTCACATAGTGGATGATAAATATATATTAATTCTCTTCTGGTCTTACTGGAAACAGGAAATATTTGGACAATTATAAGTCAGGGAGGTAAAGAAAGGGGAGGAACTCAAACACCTAAACACAGAATCAGATCATATTGAGGGGAATACATGTTGATCGTCAAGTCAGTGTCTTGGAACTGGCTGCCTTCCTGCCATAGGACTTCATCCAAATCTACACCCACACAAGCCATGTGTCTACTCCCTCCCGTATCTTATTAAAGGCCATGCTGATGATCCAAAGAGAATGGTAAAATTATGTTTGGAGAGAAGACTGCCTGGATACACTTGGCTAGGGCAGAACTTGCCTGTCTGCAGAAGTTTTCTGAGTCTTCTTCCAGTAAAACAGTGAATTCTGCTTCCTATCCTCTCAGGATATAATCTGTAATGGAGCTGCATTTGGTTGCAGTTTATACTCTCTAATGAACTTTTGCAGATGTTATCGCATGTGATCCTCACAAGAGCAAGAACACAGAACACAGAACATTCATTCAGTAAGTATCTAATTCATCCTACTATGTGCCAGGCCTTAGGCTAGGCCTTGGCTTAAGCATATGAATAAGGTTAACTCTTAGTCATGCTTCCAGTCTCAACATAAATGTCATATTTTTCAGAGAGGACTTTGCTTTTCTCCCCCACTATCATCATATCCTGCTTGTATCCACCATAGGACTTAACACCATTTAACTATAGATTTATTTATTTATTGTCTGTTTTCCCTACTTGCATCACAAGCTTCAAGAGGGTTGAGATTTTGTCATGTTCCTCTACTGAGGCCTCACACATAGCACAGTGGGAAAGAGTTCACGTTCTGGTAAAGGGAAACAGACAAGTACACACATAAGCATAATAAACTAGTGTTGATGCCTTGGAAAAAGTCTGTTTAGAGTAGGGGCCTAACAACAAGAGGAACAAATTCTATTTCTATGCCAGAAAAAGCTTCCCTGATGGGGTTACACTTGAGCTGAATGTTGAAAGATTATAAGGCAACCACAATGGGTAAATATCCCCCCAAAGAGAAAGCAACATAGACAGTAGCTTGGAGAGATAAAACAGCACACCGCATTATAGGAACTATAAGTATTTTGGTAATTTCTAGAGCAAGTGAGAGTGAAGTGAAAGGTGTGAGTTGGTGAGAGATGAGCTTGAAGAAGTCAGCAGGAGAGAGATTAGCAAGAGGACCCTAAATGCTATACTACCCAATTTGAACTTTTTTTCCATTCACAATAACAGCTACCATTTGTTGACTACTTCCAGTCACAATAATAGCTACTACTGATCGACTACTAACTTTGAGCTGAGTACTTTACACTTTTTTTTAAAAACCCTTTGTTATGAAAAATTTCACACATATATGAAATAGCATGATATAATGGACTTCCATGTACCCATTACCCAGCTTCAACAATTATCAGCTCATGCCAGTCTCTCTGGTTATCTGTTACTGCATTAAAAACTACCCTCCACACCTAGTGCCATAAAATAACACCCATTTTATTATATCCCATGATTTGGGGGGCCAGGAATTTGGGCAGGGCAATTCTGCCCTTTATAGCACTGACTGAGGCCACTCGGTAGTACTCACTGGTGGATTTGCTGATCTGGAGGGTCCAAGACAGCTACACTCCTATGTTTGGTGGCTTGATGGGAATGGCTGAGATGAGCTAGAATGTGGACTGGAGTATGTAAATGTAGCCTCTCTGGTATGGCGATCTCAGGCTAGTCAGACTTCTTGCTGGTTTCTCCCTGAGCAAGTACCTCAAAAGAACTAGGTGAAAGCTTCAACACCTCTTCTGACTTTACCTTAGAAGTCACACAGCATCACTTCTGCCATGTTGGTTATCAGTGAGTTATAAGGTTATAAGCGCTAAGATTCAAGGGAAGTAGAATTAGATTCAATCTCTTAAAGGTTGCCTCTGGCAACCACCAATCTGCTTTCTGTTTCTACGGTTTTACCTATTCTGGATAGTTCATATAAAGGAATCATGCGACCTTTTGTGTCTGGCTTCTTTCACTTAGCATAATGTTTTCAAGATTCATCCATCTTGTAGGTGTATCAAGTCATTTATTTCTTGTTATGGCTGAATAAAATTCCATTGTATGGGTATACCGTACATTTTGCTTATCCATTCATCAGTTGATGGACAATTGAGTGGTGTTTTTTTCTCCACTTTTTGGTTATTATGAATAATGCGACTATGAATGTTCCTGTATAATATTTTGGTAACCTTTTGTGTCTGGATTCTTTCACTTAGCATAATGTTTTCAAGATTCAATGAGTATTTGTTTAGGCTCTCATTTTAAAGTGGGGAGGTGTCAAGGACACATGTAGAAGAGCATGTGGGATGGGAGATATTGTTGCAGCCATATTTTGAAAACACAACCTGCCACTCCAGTCTTGTTTCATTTCTATCCCCGCCACACCCTCCCCACTGTCATGGACTATTCAGAACTAAATCCCAGACATCACATTTTCATCTGCAAAAATTTCTGCATATATAGACTAAGTTAATCCTCACCCGGCCCCTACGAGGTTAGAAATTTTTATTGCCATTTTATGAATGGAGAAACTGAGACCAAGAGAAGTTTGAATCACTTGTCAAAAATCACAAAACTTGTAGGTGGTTCAAGCAAGACATGCCTATTTCATAATAGGGAGGAATTTAATATAGGGAAGTAATATAATCAGCTTAGCCTATTGAAAAGATCTTCCTAGTTGCAATGCGGAGGTGGATTGGAAAGGGCCACCCACAGCTGAGACAGAGAAACCAGCTAAAAAGCTCTAATTAGTTTAGGTCACTGCTTCTCATATTTTAATGTACATGTGAGTACCTAAAGATCTTGTTAAAATGCAGGTTCTGTTTTGGTAGATTTGGAGTGTAGCCCAAGATTCTGCATTTCTAGCAAGCTGCTGCTTGGCTGCAGACCATATTTTGAGTAGCAAGGGCAACATAGGCTAAGGATGATAAAAGTGTTGAACTAGGGAGGTGATACTGGATCACTTCCAGTAGCAGAGGTAGCAGAGAAAAGAAAATAGAATCTACAGAGACTGTTTATCCACAGGTATACCATCCTCATTTTCCAACTGATTCATAGGGAGGGTTAAGGTAGCTCAAAAATCATATACTTAGTTAGCAACTAAAATTATGACCAGAACCCAACCCTGCTGACTTCTCATCACATTTATTTGGCCACCCAAGGGAAGCCACACAATACAGGTACAAAGCATTAGTGTTCCAAGTAAAATCAAACGATGAAGGTCTTTTACCAATGCATTACACACAAAATTGCTCCATTTAAAACTTATCTCCCTTAAAATGATGTATTTAACTATATTAATTGAAAATACAGCAGCATTTATGGTGTTTAGTTAAGAGTACTGTGATATCCAGGAGTTATGTTACTGGGTCACTGGGCACTTCTATCCTGAATTTGATTGAGGGAAGACTTTATAGAGGGGTGAGATTTAACCTGGATCTCACAGGATGGGAAGGATCTAGACAGGATGAAAAGAATGAAAAGAATTTGGTATATATATTCTTTTTTTTTTTAAACATCTTTATTGAAGTATAATTACCTTACAATGGTGTGTTAGCTTCTGCTTTATAACAAAGTGAATCAGTTATACATATACAATATGTTCCCATTTCTCCTCCCTCTTGCATCTCCCTCCCTCCCACCCTCCCCATCCCACCCCTCTAGGTGGTCACAAAGCACCGAGCTGATCTCCCTGTGCTATGCGGCTGCTTCCCACTAGCTATCTATTTTACATTTGGTAGTGTATATATGTCCATGACACTCTCTTACCCTGTCACATCTCACCCCACCCCCTCCCCATATCCTCAAGTCCATTCTCTAGTAGGTCTGTGTCTTTATTCCCGTCTTGCCACTAGGTTCTTCGTGGCCTTTTTTTTTTCCCCCTTAGATTCCATATATATGTGTCAGCATACAGTATTTGTTTTTCTCTTTCTGACTTATTTCACTCTGTATGACAGACTCTAGGTCCATCCACCTCACTACAAATAACTCAATTTTGTTCCCTTTTATGGCTGAGTAATATTCCATTGTATATATGTGCCACATCTTCTTTATCCATTCATCTGTCGATGGACATTTAGGTTGCTTCCATGTCCTGGCTATTGTAAATAGAGCTGCAATGAACATTTTGGTACATGACTCTTTTTGACCTATGGTTTTCTCAGGGTATATGCCCAGTATTGGGATTGCTGGGTCGTATGGTAGTTCTATTTGTAGTTTTTTAAGGAACCTCCATACTGGTATATATATTCTTAAAGAGAAGTAGTATGATACAGCAAAACACAAACAAACAAGCATAAAATCTACACTGGGCTGAAGGTTGGGGGCCTAGGCCTAGTTTCACTCAGCTCTGCCACTGGTCACGGGGAAGTTGTTTAAGCCCTTAGTCTCAGATTTCTTTCTCCAAGAAAGAAAAAACTAGATTTTATGACTTTATAACATTGAAATTCTGTGACTATTCAAATTCCTCCGGGGATAACCAAGTTTTAAAAGGGGAAAAGTGTTTAATGTACCTCAGTTACCTGGCAAAGGGAAGTAATTTTGAGGAGCATTAGTTAGAGCTGCAGGAATGGGAGAGTAATAGTTCAGAGGTCTTAAAATTACTCTTTGAAAGCAGCTGCCACAGAAGGCTGGTCTTGACTACAGCTACCAAGTGTGACTGTGGGAAATGTAAAATTATGCCATCGTTCCTCTTCAGGATAGTTGTTTAAATAGCCTGAAGATCATCTGTCTGAATTAAATTGGGAAACTGTGCTGTAAGGATAAAATGTTTTCCAGCTTCAAACAAATGTTCATTTTCTGAAGTATCCAAACACTACAGACCTTCTTTAACCGTAAAGGTGCCTCCCTCCCCCCTATTTCCTTTCTCTGTCTCTGTCTCTGTCTCTGTCTCTCTTTTTCTCTGGGGTTTGCAAGTTAGTGAAAGGCTATTTTTTAACTACAAGTTGAATGCTGCCATCTGCTGGTTGAGGGGGCAACACTCAGCTGGAGCAAGGAAATTTTTCTGCCAGATTTACAACCAAAAAATCACACACAACTACAGGCACCAGATATACAAACCAAAAACAACTTAAACATTTTTATGACTTATTATTTTACCCACTAATGTATTTTTTCTGATATAGGTAAAATGTGATTATTTTATAAAATTTGTAAAATCTGGAAAAATGGATGTAGGAAAACACCAGTTTCCTGTAGTTCCCAAATTCTAACACATGATAACGCATTGTTGCCAACTTTGTTTAATGCATTTTTTACACTATTCTGGTTTTCATTCAAACGGTATTTTTTCCATGATGCTGACTTTCATTCAACAAATATTTATTAGCACCTTCTATATACCAAGTTATTTTGTTAGGCACTGGAGTGAGGAAAAAAAAGAAAGTCCTTGCCCTGTCCCTTGTGCTTACATTTAAAGGTAAGGGTGACAATAAACAAATGAAGATATAATTAAATGTTAGATAACGATAAATTGTGTGAAGAAAAAGCAAATATGATAAGGGGACAGAGTGATTGCAGTGTTATTTTAGAAAGGTGGTCATGGAAGGTCCCTCTGAGGTGGTGGAAGAAGTGACTTTTGAACAGGAACCTGAATGACCAGAGGGAGGAAGCCACGCAAATGTCTAGGGGGAAGAGTCTTCTAGGGGGAAAAGTGTTCTAGGCTGATGGAAAGGCAAGTGCAAATGCTCTGAGGAGGAGCATACCTACACTGTTAGAGGCATAACAAGGAAGCGAGTGTGGCTGGAACGGTGTGTGGGAGAAGAAAACTGGAAGGAAGGGAGATAAGAGCATAGCCAGGGATCACATCACAAAGAGGTGAAATCACGCATAGACAGCTTTGTAGTGTTTTCCCTCATTTAAGCCCATTTATCATAACAGAGCTGCAGTTTGAAGAATGGGCAGAATCCAGTCAGCAAAGGAGCGAAAGAACATCCCAAAAGAGACAGTAATATTGAAGCAAAGACCTGAATGCTAAAGAGGTTAAGAGTATGGGCCCTGCAACTTGAGAGATCTGGGTTCAAATGCAGCTCTGCCACTTCTAGTTCTACCATAATTCCCCCTTCCTCAACCAATAGACTGTAATCAGTTGGTACATCCCAGGCTCCATCTCTCAGACACAGCCCAGCAGAGGGTCCTCCAACATCTCCTATTATATGCTGGATAGAGTATTAGAGTGGATATGTAGTAGAGGGGAGAGAGGGAGGGTGTTTGACATATGCAGAAAGTAAAAGGCAGAAAGACTGAAACAGATGGAGAGAGGGAGATGGGGGTAGGCTCTATAATTTCACCTGTTCTTCAGTAGGAACTTTAGTTACCACTAAGGAGTGGTATACTGTACAACCTGAAACTTTAGCATGCATCACCGATTGCTAGGGCCCACACCCAGAGTTTCTGATTTAATAGGTCCAGGGTGAGGCATGAAAATTTGCAAGTTCCTAGGCGATGTTGATGATCAGCTGGTTTGAGGACCTCACTTAGAAAGTTAATACTATGGTTGGTGCCAAATGGGGCAAAAATGGAAAATTCAGTCAGCCTGTTTCTTTGTTCATGCACTGACAAATAGCTAGAGTGTTATTCTCTTGGCATTGATCAAACTGGTTGTTTATGCTCCTGTACTTCAATGTTGCTCAAGGTACAGAGGGAGAGAGTTGTGAGTTATACAGCTGCTGTTTAATATAGAAAAGAGACCATTTGGTTCTTAGAAAACATTGCTAGGTTCATTGGCTTATGCTATTTCTCTTTACCCATTATTATTCATCATTAAGCAAGACACTGAAAACAGTATATATCTAGCCCATATTCTCTGTTGATAAGGGTATGAGAAGACAAGCCTTTTCCTATTCTGTACATATTCTGTACAGCAATTTATCAATATGTATAACATTCTAAATAAGTACTATTTTGTTTAGCAATTCTACTTCTAGAAAATGATCATATGGAACGAATTGGGATATATTGCAAAGATATAGGTACATGGATGCTCATCACAAGTTTAATTTATAAAAATTCAAACTAGAAACAGCCTAAATGTCTAGCAATTGGGAACTGGACCGATACTGTGGAAAGCTTTACTGTGGAAGAAATCTTAGTGTCAAGAAAAGAAACATGGAGGTAGATATTATAGCTGTTACATGTATTTTGGGTATTTTGTGTTTTCTAAAATTTCTTCAATGAACATGTATTGTTTTTGTGATCAGAAGAAACATTCTTTCTCCAAATCACTTAATACAAATTACATTACAAAGGTTGTACTTTGTCATTCTCTCTGTTCAAAATTAGGAATTTGCAGCAAAACTACAGCAAAGTAAAAAAAAAAAAAAAAAAAAAAAAAAAAACTACAGCAAAGTATACACACTTTTTTTTTTTTTAAATTCTGTTGTATTTGAGCTGTTTTATTATTTTGGGTTTTGTTTTGTTTTTGCAGCTAGTGTTACCCTAACTAACAGCAATTGAGAGGGGAATTCTCTGGAGAATTTGAATTTTTTTTTTTTTTTTTTTATGGCTGTGTTGGGTCTTCGTTTCTGTGCGAGGGCTTTCCCTAGTTGTGGCAAGCGGGGGCCACTCTTCATCGCAGTGCGCGGGCCTCTCACTATCGCGGCCTCTGTTATTGCGGAGCACAGGCTCCAGACACGCAGGCTCAGTAATTGTGGCTCACGGGCCCAGTTGCTCCGCGGCATGTGGGATCTTCCCAGACCAGGGCTCGAACCTGTGTCCCCTGCATTGGCAGGCAGATTCTCAACCGCTGCACCACCAGGGAAGCCCTGACGTATACACACTTTAAATCAAAGTGATGATTGTTTTGTTTCTCAACATAATGTCATTAGTAAGAGACTCTTTACCATCTGCTAATTTGGTTCAGAAAGCAATGCTATAAATGAGCCAGATTAGAACCCAACTTCTTCTATATTTCTATACTGTATTTCATTTTCCTTGCCCAAACAACTATTAAATACGAAGACAGACTTTATGAAATTAAGCTAAAACCCACCAACATAATTATAAATACCAAATAATTATAAACCAATTTTTCAGTGTACTATATAGCAATAGGCTTAACTGGACACAGATGGGGTTCAAATTACACTTTGATAATCTGTACCAAGATCATTATTACTTTGGACCCAAGTATTAATGAACAGGAAAAAGGTCACATTTTTATTTAAACTTTATTAACTTTAATGTGTTCACAAAAAATGACAGTAGAACAGTTTAAAGTTCTTACAAATGCTTGTCAAAAGTAAAAGCATAAATTCCTAGAAAAATGTAAAAGCTCAGGTACAAATTTAGCATTTTAAAAATCAAAGAGTAGAATTTAATCTTACTGACTGACTTTTGAGGCACAGAATATTTAGTTATAAAAGATATCAATTACTTTGCTCTACTGTCAAAATAGTCTACTTAGGAGTCATATGTGGGTTCTAGAGCTCAAAGAATAAATCAAACCAAAGCAAGAAATTCTCTAATGTCAAAAAGACATGTAATTCTGAAAAAATAGCTGTTTTCCTAAAATCTCTCACTGTAAATCACCTTCCTTCTTGCTCACCTTTCTGTTCTTTTATGCAAACAAAGCTAAACATTTTTTCTTTTATGTAAACACTTAGTTTTGACAGATTACTCACATCAAAGCTTACCTAAGGAAAAATACATCAACAAAAGCAATAAAAAGTTAAATGTTGAAAAAATATGTATGCTCTTGCATAAAATTCACTACAATATCTGTTAACAGCAAATCTTTAAGAGGAAAAAACTTTTTAGTCTTCAAAACTGACAGCTGTTCCTGGTTCTTTCTTCCTTTTCAGCACAGAGAATCTCTCATTGAGTGAAAGCCTAGTCTGTGAAGGAGAGAAAAACTGTATGACCTCAGAACGTTAACAATGTTACAAAATACTCATGAAACTTGGTTACTAAAAGTAGACAGGGGATGGTTGGAGAAGACTGTGAGTGACAAAAGGAAGAGTGAATTTGAAGAAACTGCACAGAGCTCTTTTCTGTGATCCTGGAAGCAGGAAGTAGTTTGGTCTATGGTATATCACTGAGGCCACCTCTTGGTTCTTACAGGCTAAACAGTGGCATCAAAGAGCTTTAATTGAAGAGGTAGGGAAGAAAGCATACTATTACCCCACAGAATAAGTGGGTAAGCTTCCACAGAGGAATGAGGGTCAGGTTTACTTCTATGGGGTGGAGCTTAA
Source organism: Balaenoptera acutorostrata (assembly GCF_949987535.1). Taxonomy (NCBI): domain Eukaryota; kingdom Metazoa; phylum Chordata; class Mammalia; order Artiodactyla; family Balaenopteridae; genus Balaenoptera; species Balaenoptera acutorostrata. Next base: position 101,116,315 of record NC_080085.1, on the reverse strand, counting down.
ATGCCTCAACTATGCCCAGGAATTTGGTAATCTGCCTTGTGAAGATACCCCTATGCCCAAGTGATTTCCAATTGGTGTTATTTAGTCTATAACCAGATAAAATATCTCAAAGATCTCCCAAGACTTAACTTCTAGTTTCATCCTTTTATAGACTGCCACTGAGCCTAAGTTTCTTTCTCCATCTTCAAGAAATATCCTTTTCAACACCACCCCAAAACCTAAATCAGAAACCAGATTGATACTGCTCTGAGGCCCAAGTGAGCTATATCCATTACTCTATACTGCCTATTTTCCATTTATAGGTCATATACTTTTAAGCAAATCACAATTAATCTGAATGTGTATGGAATAGGATGCTCTGGCTAATTTAACCTGTTGCTAACTGAAGGCTGGCAGATAACTCTTTTGGTTTCAACCCCCACTGTGAAAATCACTAAAAATACATTAGTATATTATTTTGCTTTAGTACGTAGTCTGGTAAACATGGTTGTCTTCTTGGCAAGCGAGAACCATGTTGAGCCTGGAGGCCACCACAGATGTAAACACATAGTACATTGAGCTAAATCCATGTGTAACTTGAAGTTCATTTAAAAAATAAGTAATTGAGGTTGGCTTATTTCGTTGACCTCTGTGTCTTTTACGAAGATGGAATACAGGGAAGAAATTTCTTGTGTATTGGGGGCTCCAAATAGGCTCTGGTTAAACACATTTTTTCCTATAGATAAAAGATACCCTGTATATACCTAAAAGAGACATGAATTCTTTACCATCTCATGAACAACACTATCATGCAACTCTATTATATTTACCTGATGACCAATTTTGTTGAAGTTACATTTCAGGTGTATTCCTTTGGGCTGGTGCTGAGAAGTCTTGGTTGCAGTATACATAGTGTTTAGGAACGAAACTTTAACCTCATGTCTCATGTGTCTGTCAATTAAGCATAATGTTTCAATTAAAATATATTTGACAGCCATTAATTAGCTGAGTAATGTTAAGCCATTCAATTTAACGTCTCTAGGTGTCATTTTCACCAGCTATAAAATTAAGAAAGTATATTCAAGAATCTTCAAGGTTCCTTTTAATAGTATTAAGATTACAAGTACTGAATCTGGACTACAGCATCCAAGAGGATCACATGTAGGCATTAATCTAGCCTTTTTCATATTGTCACTTCAAAACCACTAGATGAGGTTTTCTGCTGTTTAAATGCCAAAGCGGTTTTACTATTATTTAAGTACAGTCATGCCTATAGGCATTTTGGAACAAAAGTAGCCAGTGCCTCCACATACAGAGAAAATGGATTAGTAGTTACCTTGGGAAGGGGGGCAGAAAGGGAAGGGGGTGAAGGGGGAGTAACTATTAATGGGTACAAACAGTTTCTTTTGGGGATAATGAAAATGTTCTAAAATTAGATTATGGTGATGGTGCTACAATTCTGTTAATATACTAAAAGCCAATGAATTATATACTTTGAATGGCTGCTAGTGGGTGTGGTTTCTGCTTTGTATTATTATAACAGCTGTCCATGTAAATAAACAGTACAGAAGTTTTTGGTTTTGGTTTTTAATGGATGGCTAAATAGTTCAAGGGGAAACGTTTACCACATGTAATGTCTTAGTTCATTTGGGCTGATATCACAAAATATATACACTGGGGGGGTTGGTTATAAACAACAGAAATTTATTCCTCACAGTTCTGGAGGCTGGGAAGTCCAAGATCAGGGTGCCAGCAAGGTCAGGTTCTGATGAATGCCCTCTTCCAGATAGCAGACTGCCAGCTTCTAGCTGTCTCCTCACAGGGTGGAGTGGGCAAGGGAGCTCTGTGGGGGTCTCTTTTAGAAAAGCACTCATCCCATTGGCTCCACTCTTATGACCTATTCACCTCCCAAAGGCCCTACCTTCTCACACCATCACATATGAATTTTGGAGGGACACAAACATTCAAACCATGGCAGTAGTCACATTCTATCAGAGGTAGAGAACAAAAGCCCAAATGCTATGTGGTTATCTTGATAGTGTCAGCTAAGTTGCTGTGATCAGTGGCCTTAAATAAGTCAAGTATTTTTTCACTGTTGCTTTTTTTTCTGGTTATAAATACTGCTCCTACTAGGACCCAACTGGACCAAAAATAGTGTTTGATTTGGAAAAAAGAGAGAGAGTGCTCTGAGTAATTAAATAAATATTGGTTTCCTAATTAACTTTTAATCATAATTTCTCTCTCCTTTTCTTTACTTTTTGGATAGCATATCATAGAATGTGTACATGTTTTTTGACTTATTGAACAAAATATATTGCATTCTTAATTTTAAAACCAGCTAAGTGTAACATTCTGGATGTGGTAGGCAGAATTCTAAAAATGGCCCCCAAAGAGTTCTCTCAGGACTGTGAATATGATAGCACATGCATGAATATATTACCTTATCTGGCAAAAGAGATCTTATAATTTGTAAAATTACTAATAAATTGACTTTAGGTAGATTATGCTAGATTATCTGGGTTGGCCTAATCTAATCACATAACAAAAACAAAAGAGGGGGCAAAAGAGGAAGTTGGAATAATTCAAAGAGTGAACCAAACATGACATGCTGTTGGTGGTTTGAAGATGGAGGAGGCCCCACATGAAAGGGAATTCAGGCTGCCTCTAGAAGCAGAGGGGCTGCTGGCTGACAGCAGCAAGGAAATAGAAACCTCATTCCCACAACCTCAAGGAAATGAATTTTCCCAACAACTAGAATAAGCTTGGAAGCAGATTCTTCCCCAGAGCCTCCACATAAGAGAGCAAGCCAGGGCCACAACCTTGTTTTCACCTTCGTAAGACCTTAGGTAGAAAACCAGCCAAGCATACCTGGATATCTGAACTATAGAACTGTGAGATAATAAATGGGTGCTGTTTTAATCTGCTGTTTGTGGTAATTTATTTAAGCAGTAGTAGAAAACTAATACTCTAGGCTTTTAAAGAATTTAACCTCATCTTTACTTGTACTTGTAGAGAGACAGTATCGTAGAACAGAAAGCCCACAGGTTTTGCAGCCACACAAGCCAAATTTGAACGTTATTATTCAAAATTTGAATTATATTATTAGTTGTATGACTTCAAGAAAATCAATACACTCTTTTGAGCTTATTTTATTCATCTGTAATATGGAAATGTTCATACCTACTTCACAGGATTGTTGGGGATTAAATTAAATCACAAATGTAAAAGTGCTTAGCACAGTGCCTAGCACATAACAGGCACTCAGTAAATGCTAGCTATTATTATTAATCTGCTTCTATGTCCACAGCTCTTTCAACCCTTCCACAGATGCCTTTGGTTAGACCCATTTTAAAGGGAGTGTAATAGCAATCTTCCCTTCTCTGCTGTAGTTCTGAAAGGATACACAAATGCTCCTGATAATCAATCACTGGCCAAAGTCCTCCATGATTAAAGGTAAGATCATTTGGAATATTGAAATTTACTTAATATATATTATTATTAAAGAGCAGAAGGATTTTAATCTTAAGATTGAAAATGAGGAATGGCTCCAAATTCTTCCAGGTGACAATTCTTGCATGCCTTAAGTAGAAAGGACACAACATCAAGACATTTATACTCACCATAGGAAAATGATGCAGGGGAATCTCAAACCAAAAGATAAAATCGAGCCAGAATTTTCTGGTTCTACATTAGGATTGTTTACAGAAATTTTATGGATTGTTCAGAATCAGATTCTAGAGGCCCCTACTAGAAGTTATATTTATTCACTTTTGTTTCATTTTTCTCCTAGAACCAGTTAAATTTAGTAGTACAGATGTCTGTCTGCAATTACCTTCCACGTCTTTGAAAATTTTCATAGATGATGTGATCATTTTCCAGTGATATCTAAACGGGAAAAGTTGAAACCAATCATGCCAAAACATTCCTTACTCAGCATAGGTGCTTATTTTCTATACTTTAAATTGACTAACATTTCAGTGACAGTAGTCTTTTTGCTTGATCCTCAGTCTAACATTCAATTTCAGATTTTTCTCCCCCATTCACAGATGCAAGAATGTCAAAGACAGTGGACCCTTAGAGATCAAGCAGTCCAACCCCCCTTACATAACAAATAAGGAAACAGAGATTCAGAAAGATCAAATGACTTCTAGCAGTGACCCAGAAGAAAACTCTCAAGATCTAGATATAGCCTGGATACACACACTACTTGTCTGCATCAAGGAGGAACATAATGACTGTAGATAAAATCCACAAGGTGTCCTTATAATCTTTACATAATAGACTTGTGACCTTGAGAAAGTCTCACTTCTACCCCAACACACTTCTCAAGTGAAAGTTAGGATTTTTTTCAATAATTAACTTAAATCCCTTATTCCTGTAATTACTTTGTGACAACATAGTTTACACCTACGTGTGGTCAATGAGAAAAACCAAAGCATAATCAAAACATTCCATTCAAATGTTAATTGGCCCAGGTCACTCCATAACTAAACTGGTTTCAGTGCATCCAGTTATATATAGCTGGTATTTGGTGGTCCAGCTGTTTTTATATGAAGTCCTAGCCACAGTTACAGTTTGGAGGTGGATTTGGTATTAAGAGCCTTACAAATAATACAGCAGCCAAGAAATCTGTAGAGCCAGTAGATTATAAAAGCAGAATAACACATGGAGGTATTCTTAAAAGTTAATGTTTACAGAGCAAATATTTTCTTGTTAGAAAGTTCATGTTTAGGTTGGAAGCAGATATTCATGTTTACAAGTAAACATGCTACTGAAGGCAGCCTTGAATTCAAGACGCATGTGTGTCTAATGACAATGACTCCATGAGTTAAACAGAACCTCACATACCCTTACCCCATACTCTACTGGCAACGCTAGTTAACAGGGTGCTTCCCAAGAACTTAAGAAAGATAAGAACGCCACTAGAATGGATGTATAATGTATATGGAAACCAGTAGTAATCATGGCAGATTATCCAAGAGCTTAAACTAGGTGGTAGAGAAGCCAAAGTTGGAGAAGTGAGAATAGGAGCCATGGAAATACAGAAAAAAAGGGTAGGAATTAGAACTGGAAACTACTGGGAGAGATATTAGCTAATGTGATTATTTCTAAAATAAGTTGGTCAATGCCATTTCCTTCCTTAAAGTCTCTCAGTAGTTCTGCATTGCGCTCTGTATAGAATCCCTACTCTAGCATGGCCCATGCTCCATGATCTGGCTCCTGACTCTACTTCTCCACTCTCACCCCTCAACAGTTCTGCCCACACACTCTACACTTGAGCTCAATGAGTTTCAAACGAATTTTTTAAGTGAAAGAATCCCTAGTTCCAACAAAATCTTACTTGGTATCCCAATATGTAAAATACTGAAAAGCAAAACTGCCTTCTTTGGCTCCTGAGGCACCTCTTCACAACCCCTAGAACTCTGAAGTACACAGTTTAAAAACCACTGCAGTCTGGCCAAACTAACCTAATTGCAGCTTACAAAATATGCCATGCTTTCTTTCACTCCTATACCTTTACACATGATGTTTCCTCTGACTGGAATGCCTTTTCCACCTTTTCTGCTTTGCTTACTCCTACTCAGCCTCTAGGACTCAACTCAAACACTATCTCCTCTAGGATGCTCCTTGACTTCCCTAGCTGGTTTGGGATTCTCTCCCCCATGCTGCCATAGTACCTTGGGCATACCTCTAAGTATTTATACTATGCTCCTCTCCCTCTCTCTCTCTCTCTCTCTCTCCCTCTCCCCCTTCCTTCCGTTCTTTCTTACTTCCTTAGTAAAGATTCTGTCTCAAGTACATAGCACATTTCTGGCAAATAATAAGAGCTCAATAACTGCCGAATGAATAACTGAAATACTACAAAGAACTAGAGGAAGAAGGGGACTGAGAAAAGCCCATTGAATTTGACAAGAAAGTAATAAATTTTTGATAGTAAAATTTAATAGAAAGGTAGGAACTGAAGTCAGATTCAAGAAATGAATGGACAAATAGAAACACCTGTGAGGTTTTAACTGCATCTGGAAGCCTGTTAGAGGTTTTGTTCCTATTTAAAGAATATTCATATTTGCCCTTATATTCCAGTGGGGATTTCTCACTTCACATTGAAAATCCCTTCAATAATGAATGAGTGTGTATACATACATATATATGTATGTGTGTATATATTTTTTTATATATATATATAAACTGAATCACATAAAATTAATTAGAATGTAAGAACTTTTATGGTTATCATGTTAATATTGCCACAATGAACACTGAAGGAATGATTATAATGAATAATATTATATATTCATCATCATAGTAATGATAAAATAATAAGAATTCCAATGTATAGAATGCTTACCACAATCCTGTTTCTAGCCTAAAATGTTTACATATATTTCAATTAATCATCACAACAACCTACGAGGTCAATATTGTTCCCATTTTGTAGCTGAGAAAACAGGCTCAAAGGAACTTGCCCAAGGTTCCTCAGCCACCATGTTTCATCAAATCTAAGATACCATGATTGTAACATGTACTGTTATTTTATGTACCACTAAAAAGATTTTAAGTTTTCAATTTAACTATACCATTAAATGCAGGACATTTCCTGATTTCAGAGATATTGAAAACTGGAAAAAAAAAAGCATGTCTTAGAATTGATCAAATATGAAATTAAGTGGTAGAAACATGATTCTATCCAAGTGTGAATCCGAAGCCCCTGTCATTAACTACTAGACCATAATACTTAGATTGCTTTAACCATCTCATAGATATCTTTCATTCTAATCTCATTTACAGGGGAACAAAACTAAGATTTACAGCAGGGGAGGTGACTTGCTCATGGTCATACACACAGCTAGTAAGTGGATTAGCCAGGCAGGTAAGCCAACTCTCTGAGACCCAGACTAGACCTCTTCACAGTATATCACATTACTATTTAAGCTAGCCTGTCTTTTCCTGCAGGTAGAAGTATTGGAAGAAATACCAGAGTGTCATGTGTAGGGATAAGTATTAGGTGTTTCATGTAGGAGCTACATCTACTCAATTTCATCTAAATACTTATGTCAAACACACATGTTCTGTATTAAAGATGGAAGTTTCCAGCAAAATGGACTTAATTGGCTTATTCAACATACTATTTACTTCATTTCTTGTAATTGCTGTTCATAGATCTTCAGTAAATAAATAGTAAAATAAAGACAATGTCCTGAGGATTCAACGGTTGTAAAAGATTGTTTAAAATACTACGTACGTGCTACTAATAAGTTTTATTTGTATCATTCTTTCTCAGTTTTGTCTAGTGCCCACTTAGAAGCTAAATAATATAAGGTAGGATGGGGGGTAATGGAAGAGGAGCAGGAAACGTTTTTGTGCAAGCAATTATCCAAAAGGCTGGAAACACTTGACTCATGAAGACATGTATGACATATGTGGCTTCTTCCTACATTTGATGTCGGTAAACAGGTTTTAAAATATATTAATCATCAATATAAGTAGATGCCAACAAAGACGCAGGAAGAAAGCCTATTCAAATGAAAATCTGTAAAACCACACAGTTTCTCTGCTATAACTTTGAAAGTGCTGATACTTACACTTCGACTCATGTTCATTGTATCATTTCTTTGCTGCATCTGTCTCCATAAGTATTCACTCCTTTTTTTCTTTGCAGAAGTCCTGATATGAATCATAAATGGTGATACTTTAAAAAGCAATCATTTATTTTGAAAGATCCAAAGATCTGATTTGTCGATTATAATCAGATTTGAATTTACTTCAAGAATTACTTGGAATGATGTAGTGGTAATGAGATATATCAGTTATCACTCTATAATTGGAGTTTAAACGGCAAGCACTCCAAAACTAAGCACCTCATTTCCTCTGAAGCTATTTTCTGTGTTTAGAAAAGCTTTCATCAGGTAGACAGCCCAGCTAATGCAAAGATATACAGATTTTGCCACTCATTTCTTGTAAGCTACTTAGCGGAGGTTACAAAAAAGTTTTTATTTTGTTAAGCTTCACTATTTACATATTACTCTAGCCAAGGAAGACATCTGACTGTGGATATAATTACCAAATCAGGAAAAAGGAGCAAAAGCTGAAATTGTTATCAGGTATCTTGGGGGCATCAAAAATACAAATTCACACCTTGTTTACAATAATAAATCCTCTTTAGAACTGTAAAGAATCATACTGGTTTTTCAAAATTGAAAAAAGTCATTGTAAGTCCCCATAAATAAACAATATTCTGAATATGCTACCATATTTTATTCCAGATGCTTGCCTAGTTACCTGTCTTTTGTTCAGACCACATTGGGCTTCTACACTGGTGACTTATTTTTTTTTTTAAGGTAGAAATGCCTTAAAAATTAAGGCAGAAGTTTAGCATTTCTGGTTTGTCTTTGTCTTCTGGTGAAGCTAGCCTGAGCGGTGCATACGCCAACTCCAGGTCTTAAGGATATTATTAAACCTAACTGGTCAACATATATATATATATATATATATATATATATATTAGAATGGAAAGTTATGGAGTAGAAGAATTAATCTCTAAGGGATCAATTATCAAAGTATATTAATTTTCTGTACTTTATGTGTTCTTTAGTAAGAGTTCTACATTTGATAACTTTAACCAAGCAAGAATTACTTACTTGTGCTAAGGATACAAAAAAAATTATAATAATAGAAGATAAAGGAGAAAAATCTGAACAGAATTGTTCATTATGTTTTAAAATGCACTTGTAAAATGACAGAATATGTCATTGGAAAACAGTAAGTGGAATTTCAGTGCCTTAGTGGAAGTGTTATACCACTTGACAAACAAAAATGGATGTGTAAAATGAAGCAAAACATGAAAATCCCTGATAAATGTAGAAGTAATTGCTTATCATCAGTGTTAAACTTATATTAATTTCTTTATAGCAAACTGTATACTGCTAATATAAGTAGGGTGGGGCCTTTAGCATTAAAACGGTGCCTACATCAGACATTGTCTATATACACAATAACCCACATATACATTTTGGAAATAATTTTTTTAGCTGAAAACTGCAACTCTATGCAGTTAATATGAGCTAAAGTATTTGACTAGACATTTATAGGCAATGCAAAATGAAGGCAATCACTGAGAAATTTAAATTTAAAATAATGTTTTTACTCAATTACCTAGCCAATTACAATAAAAATGTCTTGAGGTTTTTAAAACTCAAACAATCTGCAATACTGTTAAATTTCTCTGGTTCTTTTGTTAGGGCGGACAGACCTAGCCTAACAGTTTTATAAGGCAATAGTGAATATACACAATATTCAAAATATATTTAGGCTAGGGTTGCAACTATGCATAAGCTAGACCTCTCCTATGTTCTGATTTGTGGAAAGCAGAAAAGTTCAGCTGCCCGAAGATACACCTATTATTTGTCTGCTGAGGGCTCCTTGAAGACTCTTTAGAAAGGAGGTAGAGGAGGGAAACAGAGGAATTCATTATCAGAGATTATATATTATCAATCTAGCATAGTTCATTGTTAGATTAGCTAGCCTAGCAGGTTGGAAAGTTCAAAGAGAATGGGACACTGCGTCAATATATTTTGATTGTGGGAAAGGCTCAGTAGGAAAGATTGAGTACATTGGAGCTCTTCCAGGGAAGCTGACCTAGATGGAACAACTTAATTAGGGTAATTGGGAAACTGGATGATAGCTAGAGGGCATCAGTAAGTTGAAAGAATATTGATGCCATGAATACATCACCTCTATTCTATTAATATCTTTGTCCCAGTTCAATTCTGTTTCAACAAATACATATTTAGCCATTAAAATATAGATATATAAAGCATGCCTTTACATTTCCACATCACTCAACACATTAATAGTTAAGTATTCATTATATTTTTACCTGTTAGATTCACACTCAATTCCTACTGCTGAGTATCTTTGATATCTCCCTGATTGGTCATGAGATCTCTCTGATTGACCATGAAATCTCCCTGATAGGACATTAGATCTCTTTGAACGGTCATGAGATCTCTCTGAGTGACCATGGGATCTCTTAGAGTGGTCACGCCATCTCTCTGACTGGCCATGAGATCTTTCTGTATAGCTACGAGATCTCTCTAATCGGCCATGAGATCTCTTTGATTGACCATGAGATCTCTCTGATCGGCCACGAGATCTTTCTGATTGACCATGAGATCTCTTTTCTTTGCCACGAGATCTTTCTGATCGACCATGAGATCTATTTTCTTTGCCACGAGATCTTTCTGATCGACCATGAGATCTCTCTGATCGGCCACGAGATCTTTCTGATGGACCATGAGATCTCTCTTCTTTGCCACGAGATCTTTCTGATCGACCATGAGATCTCTCTGATCGGCCACGAGACCTCTTTGAGTGGCCTCGAGATCTCTCTGAATAGTGTGGATTTTCTTCTGATTGGCCTTGAGATCCTTCCGATTGATGTTGGTTCCCCTCTGATTGGCCTTGATTCATCACTGCTTGGGCTTTAGAATTTTCATTGCACTTCTCCTGCAAAGAACCGCAATTTTGAAAAACAAATGAAACATATACCCTATTGATTTCATTAACTCATAATGATATTTTGTTAAGACCATTTCTATGGGCAACTCTTTTTTTAGAATTCCACTGCCCCTACCTTTAAAGACTAAACAGTTTTCAGAACTAATATGTAGAAAGCTCTGATCTCTCATGGCATTGGCACAAAGAATATTATGCATATAAAACTTTAATAAAATGTTTTAAATATGGAAAATTAATTGCTTTGTGAATTTGAATATATTCCAAGGTCATACTCTACCTACCATTTTCTGGATCTATGTTTTACCTAAAGAAACAACCAATTCTGTGACTTTATAGTTGAGAGACAGAATATTTAATATTTTGTAGCACAAATCCTTAGAACCACAAGAAAGTGTTCAAAATCATACTATTTATTCTTCACCTGTTCAGGATCAGGTGAAAAAGAAACTATCAACTAACACCATATTGTAAATCAACTATACTTCAATTAAAAAAAACTTAGGGCTTCCCTGGTGGCGCAGTGGTTGAGAATCTGCCTGCCAATGCAGGGGACACGGGTTCGAGCCCTGGTCTGGGAAGATCCCACATGCCACGGAGCAACTGGGCCCGTGAGCCACAATTGCTGAGCCTGTGTGTCTGGAGCCTGTGCTCCGCAACGAGAGGCCGCGATAGTGAGGGACCCGCACACGGCGATGAAGAGTGGTCCCTGCTTGCCACAACTAGAGAAAGCCCTCGCACAGAAATGAAGACCCAACACAGCCATAAATAAATAAAAAATAAAATAAATAATAAAAAAAAAAAAAAAAAAAAACTTACAATAAATTATCTATCTCCTCTATATAAATTAATATTTAATTCTAGAGAGAAAGACAAATAAGTGAGGGGATAGGTAGCTATAAAGAAAGCAGAAGGTAGGCTTAATACTGTTAAAGTAAACTGGCCTGACAACAACTCAGTCTTTCTACCTTTTCACTTTTTAAATCAAAAGGTCAGTGGAGTGAATCAGTCAAATGGAAATAATGAAACCCTTGACAAATCTCTATGATGCTACATAAATGTAAGTGGACAAAGTCATATGGACCATGCTAAGAAAACAAGCTTTCCACTAGCAAATAGTGCCTGGCAAACAAAACATGCCCTAGCTCTGACATTGTGACTTTGTAGTATAACACTACCAGAAGCTGAATGCAACTATTAAAAGGCAGGGGAGGTATTGGCATAAAGAATATTATTCACATAAAACTTTAGTAAAATAAAAAATATGACAAATCTGCTGCTTTGTTAAAGCATAAAGCCATAGTCACACTCCAGATTTTCCACTGTAAAACATAAATAAGGAGATTGGGTGGAATGCACATGTACATTTCCTTTTCTAAGTGACTAGTGTTGGGAACACAGTGGGTCAGCAGGAAGGATTGAGACCTATCTCCTAAAGACCCATATGAACCCAAGTACCTTTCCAAAGGAACTTGTAGTCTTTTTACACATGTTTATATAAAAAATAATTTCATCAAATTGGATACCACAGATTTCTACCTTTAGAAAACAACAGAAATTATCAAAAACAGAAACTTTCCTTATAAACAACAGAAACTATCAAAAAGAGTTGTGTTGAATAAATACAATTGTGTTTTACTGATATTAGGATTAAATCTTGTGAAATACAAAACTAGCTTATTAGAATTCCAAAGCATGATTGAAAGCTGTAATTGTTATTCAATTTATTGGTAGAATAATTATGTTTAAATTTTAATACATTTCTTTATTGCAGAGTACTTTTTTCCAGTGAGTTCTGCTATAATGACAGTCTCAAATATCTGAAAAGTATGAGAAATAGAAAGATGCTTTCAATTTGAAAATACTATTTTACAATATTCTTAGTTCATTTATGCGTTTCATACTGTAATGTAAGCTCATGTCCTTCTTTCCAAACTCTATCAAAAACTTTCTCACCTTACAGATTAAATACCATCTCCTCCATCAGACTTTCACAAATCCCCTTAATCAGAATGAATTGCTGCATCCCCACAATATATAACTTATACCCTATTAGAACATGTATTGTAAACTGCCTGGCATTAAATTTCTTTCTTATCTTTTTTTCCCACCACCACATATAATATTTGAAGCAGGGCTGTTCTGGTACCTTGCATAGTGCCTAGAAAAGACATTTAATTAATATTTGCTAAATCAATCCTCTAAATATTTGAATATGCAACATGTTCTCCTTCCCCCAAAATTTGCATTTATATAATTTGGCAAAAATGGTTTAAGCTCCCAGAACCAACATTTTTTACTAAATGACCACATAGCACTTTAAGAAGAATCACTTTATAGGGCAAGCTGAAACCATAGTATCAATGTTAACTTATGAATCTGGATATGAGCACCTCTCAAATTTCTGTCCAGTGACTGGCTCATCTATACAAGTTTAGAGGTGATGTATTTACCACCATAAAATGTACAACTATAGTAAGTCCCATCTGTTGGTTCCAGAGTTTATGTCATACACTAATGTCATCTGACTTCTAGTTTTTACAATTCATTCACAAGTCTACTAAAACTGTTTTTATACTAAAACTTAAGATCAACGACTCTTATTATACGAGGACAAAAATGAGAATGATTATACAAGACAAATCATGAAACCAATCATCTCTTTTGGCATTTTATAAATTCAAAATTTCTAGCAGTGATTGAAAATAGCAAAAATAAATGTTTATTAAAACAGTTACAGGGGCTTCCCTGGTGGCGCAGTGGTTAAGAATCCGTCTGCCAATGCAGGGGACATGGGTTCGAGCCCTGGTCTGGGAAGATCCCACATGCTGCAGAGCAACTAAGCCCGTGCACCACAACTACTGAGCCTGTGCTCTAGAGCCCGCAAGCCACAACTACTGAGCCCATGTGCCACAACTGCTGAAGCCCGCGCGCCTACAGCCCGTGCTCCACAACGAGAGAATCCACTGCAATGAGAAGCCCACTCACTGCAACAAAGAGTAGCCCCCGCTCACCACAACTAGAGAAAGCCCACGTGCAGCAACGAAGACCCCACACAGCCAAAAATAAATAAATAAAATAACTTAATAAAAAAAAACAGTTACAGAGGAAAAATCAATTAACAAATATTGAAGTTAAATTATGCTTCAGGCAGCATGGGGGAGTACTAAGAAACAATCCCCACTCTTAACAGAATTTTAAATAATCCTTAATATTAAGAAATATATTAAATTTAGGACCTTTATATTGGTTAATTCTTGGTATTTATTTACCTGCTTCTTTAAAGGCTGCCTGTTTAAAGAGCTTTGTCCAGACTTGAATCCAAAAGGTTCTTGGTTTGGCTTTTCATCATTTCTTTCCTCAACGTTGTTTCTGAATCTTGAGTATCCTTTAAAAAATAATTATTTTCTGTATTTTCAGTCAGTAAATTCAACATATCTTTCAGAAGTAATACCTGTGATCTCATTGTTTTCAAGCTATGCACTGGTATTTGCAAAACTTTTGATATTTCATTAATCTGATATCACCTGAGAGTCTCAGTGAACTCTAGAACAGTCTTTGCCGTACTATTTCTGTTTGTATACCTTAATATAGTAGTCTTCTCTGTATACAGCACCTCAAATTTGGTTTCATATGCCACCAAAGTTGGACATATTATCTGAAATTCATTGAAAGAATACTCTAATAGAAAAAAGAGAGATGCAGAGAAACTGTCTGTTTTGTATTAATCATGTGAATATTTGCCTCAATCATCTGCTTTGATTTGGGTGTAAAGACAGCTGAAGGAATGATCAGAGAATATAGTTCTCCAAAGGCTCACGAAGATCAATTTTACGTTTAGTCAGAAACATGAGATTGGCCCCCTCACCATTCTTAGCAGCTTTGCCCCTATAATAACCACCATCCCTCCTTTTCTCAGAACCTGCTAAGCCACTGAAGGATTCAAACAAAGACTGTAAGGAACATGGGTAGGCAGCTGGAAGGGGCTCAGAGTACACACAATGTCAAGATGGTTCCAACCTGTTCACTAGACCATGGAGATCGTTAATTGTTGAAAAGACTTCTCTACTATGGCAATGCACAGCACGTTCACATTAAAATATGCACACTGCACTGACCAATGTGATTAGGGATACAAAGGGCTTTCTTCATGTTCTTCTGCACTCTCTTTGCCCTACAGCATTTATTTTTTCAAAATGTGGATGCCATGGTGCTCAGGCTATTAACCATACTCTTAACCCTTCTGTATTGCCTCCTTAAAGTGGAATTGGACCATCTAGACAGGCTTGGGAACAAGTACAAAACATTTCTCATTCTTATCCTGCTCTCTCTTAAGGAAGTAACTCATATAAATTAAAAAAAATTTTTTTCATTTGTCATGGCATAAATTTTTACCAATCCTGTATGCATACATTTCCAAGAAAGATAAAACTAGCAACGCAATGCAACTTTAGAACACATTCCAAGTTTGTGAATTTGCTTCCCCAGTTACTCACAAATATTTCAGACTCTTTTTACCACGTGTGATTTTTTTGTATACTTTACCTCTCTGCTGGCGATGCTTATCAGCATCTGATTGCTGTATTGAAACTGAGGTACTTGTTTTATTGTTCTGTGTCTCATTTTTTCTTTCTTCAGTGTTTACACCTTCTATCTTTCTACACATTATAATGTCATCTGTATTAGAAAACACAGAAAAAAATAGAGACAATGGAAAAAGCTGAATTACAACAATGTGTCTCAAGAGAATAATCTATATTCTTACCTCATCGTATTTCAGAATATTTAAAAAATCGGTAGCCCTGAAAAATAACACTATAATAATAATGAACTTGTAAAACCATAACAAAGATCAAACAATGCAGACATTTTAGGGTTAGTTTCCTGGAACAATGAAGAGAAAAATTCCTGTTAAACAGATTTATAGTAACTTCATTTATGCAAAAATAAAATACTCTCAGAATATAGTAGCTTAAGGGGGAAATCATTTAAATGATTTTACTAAATGTTATTTTAGTTTCAGAGAAACGTAGAGAAGTAGTGTCATCCTTATATGTAAGATGACACTTTTGTAAGACTATATGTAAGAGCTAGATAATTAGTTGCATTTATTTTCTTGAAAAGTAAGAAAGAAAACAAGGGCAATGGACATTCACATGAGATACCAAAGAGGTGAGGAACCAAGATTAGTGTAATAGTAGGAAGCAATCACACTTTACTTTGCAGTCAGGCATGTTCTTATGCACTCATGTGGAGAGCACTTACATGGCACGATTTGAAGGATGAGAGACAGGTACAACCTGCTCTAAAGTATCTCTCCTAACCTCTGGGATGGAAAGGTCTAAAGGTTGGATGTTCTATCAGTGGATCAAAGCTTATTAGGTCAAGGTATCTTTAGAAATTAGCACAAGTTAGGCATTTGGAAGGACCCAGAGAAACTAGAAGAAAGAGGGGGAGCTGAGAAGGGTGCAAAGAGGTAACAGATACCAAAGATTAACCACTCCTTTATCATTTTGCTTAGTACTAGTCCTACCTCAGGTCTCCAAAAACCTGATTCTGATTTTCTTTGAAATAGCTGACACCTCCAAAGGTAAAAATCAGGGTAAAACCCAATAATCAACTGAGTATCATTTCTTGACAATCCTATTTTAAGCCTTTGTTCTGTCTGCCTCTCAGCAGCCATTGGCTGTAATATTTCCTGCAGACATAGTCTTTAATTTTCTGTTCCTTGTATTCTTTTTTTTAAATTTATTTATTTTTTATTTATTTGTTTTTGGCCAAGTTGGGTCTTCGTTGATGCGCATGGGCTTTCTCTAGTTGCAGCGAGCGGGGTCTACTCTTCATTGCGGTGCTCGGGCTTCTCATTGCGGTAGCTTCTCTTGTTGCAGAGCAACGGCTCTAGGCACACAGGCTTCAGTAGTTGTGGCACGTGAGCTCAACAGTTGTGGCTCGAGGGCTCTAGAGCGCAGGCTCAGTAGCTGTGGCTCACGGGCTTAGTTGCTCCATGGCATGTGGGATCTTCCCAGAGCAGGGATCGAACCCATGTCCCCTGCATTGGCAGGTGGATTCTTAACCCCTGTGCCACCAGGGAAGTCCCTGTTCCTTGTATTCTTTATGCATTCCCTTTTCTTTTTAATTTTTCCTCTGTTGTTTCTCCTGTATTCTACATTTAAAATCTGTACAAATCTCTGTATAGACTTTTTTCTCATTACAGTACAGTCGACCCTTTAACAACATGAGGGTTAGGGGTGCTGACCCTCCCTGCAGTTGAAAATCTGCATATAACTTATAGCCGTCCCTCCCTATACATGGTTCTTCTGTATCCATTGTTCCTTCATATCTGCGGTTCCGCATCTGTGGATTCAATCAACCAGAGATGGTGTAGACTATAGTATTTACCATTAAAACAAATCCAGGTATAAGTTGTGAACAAAGAATGTTGCCTGCCATATCAGTAAACAAAGGATGTTGCTGCCAACAAGCCGTCAGCTACCGCAGCCCCCCTGTGCACCCTGAGGGGATCCAGGATAGAAAACAAACCCAGATACTGGCCCTAGATAGTTAAGGTGCATATCAAAGGAATGAGCCCAGACTCTTGGATCTTCCCATAAATAGAAAAGCACTAAATTCATTAACTGCAGATGGCTGGTTTTCTTTAATTAACTTTATTATCTTTTGATTAATTTAATTATCTTAATTAGATAATTTAATTAATTATCTTCTGAGGTTCCGACTGCCCGGTTTTTCCATATATGCAGGCTCCTCCCTTACCTCTTTGTTACCGAGTCCAAGCTCGTTCTGCTTCCCACACAACAGGCCAATAAATCGGGAGACAAGGTGCTGAGGCAAGGAATAGCGACTTTATTCGGAAAGCCGGCAGACCAAGAAGGTGGCGGACTAGTGTCCCCAAAAAACCATCTTATCTGGATCTGAATGCCAGTTTCTTTTACAGAGCAGAGAGGGAGAGGAGGTAAGGAAGTAAAGTAAAAAAGCCATTTATCTTGCAAAATAGGAGGGGATGTGTTAATTTCTTCTTTTCTGCAGCCATTCACAGGTGGGCAGGGTCAGAATGTCTCTCTGTTGAACAAAGGGCTTTTAGTTTAACAGTCAGGCAGAGGGGCAGGGTTCCCTATGGCAGGTCATTATGTATGCTTACAGCTATAGACAGTGATTATAATAACAAAAGCAACGAAAAGCAAAGGTTAAAGTATAAGGAACAGATTCAACATGGAGTCAGAATTGGCTCTTCCCTGTTACATCTTCAGAGCAGTCCCTCAGAGCTATCTGAGAGGCTGTCTTCTGGGCTTAATTCCTCAGAAAGTCTGCCAAATTAAACATAATTCCCAACTTTTAGGTTGTGCGTTTTTTTCTCAGTCAACAAAGTAGATTCGCATAGTTCAAACCTGCGTTGTTCAAGGGTCAACTGTATAAGGGAGTGCACTATCAGAACATTTTACAGGACACCACAGGAAGATTTTTGAATCTCCAACCCTTCTCCCTCATCAGCCCTGAAACAATCAGTACCCAGCCTACAGAGACCCAATGAGATAGGTGATTTCCCATATAGGAAAGCAAAACTTCCAGAGAGCAGAAAATGAAGCACTGGTATCTTTCACAATGAAGTAAGTGCTTTCACATGAGGGAGTGCTCTGCCTTGTGGCACTCAAATACAATTTGCAGTGCCTTTAAACTTTTCCTGTCCTCAGAGTGACCAAAAATAACATCAAGTTCTGTCTTAGAATTGCATAAGGATTAAACAAAATAGAAAATTTCTCAAGGCTCATGCCGACCTACAGCTACAGTTGAGAAATATTTATCCAATGCTTTATGACAGGGATGGCTCAATGGGTAAACCATGTGGATTAATAATAACACTTTTAAGGGAGTTCACTGGTGGCCTATTGGTTAGGATTCCGGGCTTTCACTGCCTTGGCCCATGTTCGTCCCTGGTTGGGGAACTGAGATCCCACAAGCTGCACAGTATGGCCAAAAAATTAAAAAAAAAAAATAACACCTTTAAATTGAATAATACTTTAAAGTTTACAGAGCATTTCCACATAAAAGCTCTTAGCACAGTACCTGGCATATATGAGACACTCAATAAATAAGATAATAAATTGAACAAACAATTATTAAGTGTCTGATATATACTGTGCCCCCACACTTAAAGGTCAGCAGAGATTAGCCTCACTTTTAAAGAAGAAAACAGGAATTTCCTGGTGGTCCAGTGGTTAGGACTCTGCACTCTCACTGCCGAGGGCTCGGGTTCAGTCCCTGGTAGGGGAACCAAAATCCCACAAACCGTGTGGCGTGGCCAAAAAGAAGAAGAAAACAGACTCAGGAAGATTGCATGACTTACTTGAGGGCGGAAAATTATTCTGTTAACAAGCTAGAACAGATTCTAGTCCAAGACCCTTGCCACTACATTACACTTCCTCCTTTGAAAGCTCAGCTATTCCCCAGAATTAAAACAGCAGCACTGAGGTTAGTGACCATTCATTTGAATGTGGTATTCCTACTAAAATAGCATTTTCCTTTCAATTCTATTTGAAATTAATTGCACAAAGTCAAGTTTAGCATTCAATTAATGTAATAGCAACCTCTAATCCAGTATTCAAGCACCCATTTTGCCCTGTCCCCCTGATTCCTTCAGCCTAAGATTTGGTATGCAACCATTTGGTATGCTTGTTTTGAACCACAGAGTGCTATACAGGAAAACTATGGCATGGCTTTAAATCCTGTCTGTGGCCTTATTTGCCCAAAAGGACTTCAGCCATTTGAGCTTTGAATCAAACCACCCTGCAACTCACATAATTCTTTTAAACTCATGAGTGAAGTATATAAAATGGCTCTGGAAATACCTAGAGTCCTCTTCCCCTAAATTCAAATCCTTCTCCATTAGTTTAGCTTACACATAACATTATAAAGACTTCAGTTTTAAGGTCATCCTGAGAGTGCTACATTAATCCCACAGGATTTTTTGAATCCTTTCCTTTTGAGTATATTACTGTATGGAAGCATTTTCCCGTCTCAGTTTGACTCAATCCAAATGTCATATAACTCCCTAGTAATATGAATGAACAAACGTCAGAGAAAAAGTAGCGAATAGCAGTAGTATTACAGAAAGCAAAACATTGTACATTTCATACAAGATGGGATTTTTATAAAAATGTCATTCGCAAATAGGCTTTACAGAGATTGTCAAAGTTCAACAAATGTGTATAAGTTTCATATCTGCTACCTGGCCAACAGCATCAAGATATTTTGACTCATGGTAACTGTTTTAGAAGAGAGAAGGTAGAAATATGCTCCGGTATCCATCCAAATCTACAATAAGGAGACTCTCTGAGTCAATAATACATTATTTTCCCACTTATTTAGCCATACCTTAAGGCCATTCATTGACCTAGACTACAAAGGATTTTGTTATGGTGTTGACATTTAAATTTTCTTAAAAATGGTCACTGCTTTCACCTAATTTAGACTCATAAGTGATAGTACTGGCTTCTCTTTAAAATATAAGCAGCCCTGTAATATGGGTTCCGGTTTAATGACTACACCCACAGCTGCTATATAAAATTCATTTAGCTAATAAGAAATTCAATTTTCTCTTTGTTATTTTTCCATTTTTGTTATACTTGTCCCACAATTGAATTTCACATCAATTGTGCAAAAGGGTCACTTGTACAAGGGAAGATAAGCACACCAAAGTAGGGTACAGGAAAGCAAGCTACACAATAGACAGCAGAAATTTGTCCTGACAGTCTGTAACACAGGTAAATGAAACTCTGTTTAAAAGATGAAAAGGGGACTTCCCTGGTGGTGCAGTGGTTAAGAATCCGCCTGCCAATGCAGGGGACACGGGTTCGAGCCCTGGTCCGGGAAGATCCCACATGCTGTGGAGCAACTAAGCCCGCGAGCCACAACTACTGAGCCCACATGCCACAACAGCTGAAGCCCGTGCACCTAGAGCCCAAGCTCTGCAAAGAGAAGCCACCGCAATGAGAAGCCCGTGCACTGCAACAAAGAGTAGCCCCTGCTCGCCGCAAATAGAGAAAGCCCGCGCGCAGCAACAAAGACCCAATGCAGCCAAAAATAAATTAAATTAAATTAAAAAAAAAAATTGCTGTTTCCAGCTAGTGAGTCAGAACATTGGCTCCATCTTTAAAAAAAAAAAAAAAAAAAGATGAAAAGGATGTCACTGGTATATCTTAACCTTGAAAATAATCATCCACACACTAACTACTGTACTTTTTGCCTTAGTCTCCTGTAGATAGAAGTGGTGAACAGGGAGGTGCAGTTCTCATTAAGTTCCTGCTGTTGCCAGTTCCAATTCTGGTATTATTTTTGCCTTTTATTTCTAAAAAAAACCACTATAATACCTTTTGGGAATGTTTGTTAGGGACAAAAATGAAAATAAATTTGTAGAGCCTTTTCCTATTTTATTACAATGGAAGCAATATCCTTGCATTCAATGCAAATAATATAATATTTTATATAATATATAAGTGTATAAATAATATCAAATTATATATGTAATATACAAATAATATAAAATTGCTTTTCTAATGCATATGTGTAGTTATCCAAAGACAAAGATATATATATTGTTAAAAGTAATCTTTTCACTTTAATGGAAATTTATTGGAAAAGTATAGATTTCTCACCAACTTATAGAAACAACATGTATTTGCTCTTTATGATGTATTTTTCTTGGTTTCAAACTGGAAGAGCCTTAAATGACTAATCAAAAGTTTTGCCTGTTCCCACTGAAAAGATCAAAACCTGGACTCATTTGTTTGAAATGGTATAAATATGGTTATGGAGAACCAATGTTTAAGAGCATGAACCAGTGACCTCTTAAGATTTTTTTACAACCCTAAAATTATGAAATTTTACTATCATATGCAGCCTCCAACTAACTTACCATATTCAATTCGACATCTTTCCTCGGCCTTCCAGCCATGATTTGAGCCTATCTTTTCCAAATTACATTCTCCAGTATCCTCCTAGCTCTAATCATCTACTGAAATGACAGTGCCTCCTAAATCTGTTGAATCTGCTATTGTCCAAGTTAAACCAAACAAACACCTCCCTCAGTCTCCCAAAGCTTGACATTACCTACTGTTTAAGCCCCATCCCACAACCAAATGATTTTCAACCTCTCTCAAGTCGGCTACATCTCTAAAGTTTGATATCCAAATCCAGAGAGAGAGAGTAGGTACTCTCCAGCTACCCAAAAGTGAGGCTAGGCTGTAGGTCCACTTTCTGAAGGACATATAGCAAACATTTACTCAACTTTTTCCACATGTTTGTGCACATTACCTGTAGTATCTCATTTAATCCTCAACAACTCTATGATGCAGATACTACTCAACTGAGGAAACTCAGGCTCCAAGAGATAAAGAAACTTGCACAAGGTCAAACAACCACTAAATCTGGGGGACCAGGCTGCTCTGCAACTGTGACCCCTAATTCTCTGAATTTTGAGAGAAACTCATTGCTTTGGCTATTTATCAGCTTATATTTTTACCTCTATAAGCATCTGTTAAACACCAATCAATGAAATCAACACAAAGGAAAGTGCAGAAACCATTTGGGTTTACCTAAGTGCTATAAATTGCCCTCAGTTCTGGGACTTTCCCCCCACTCAGAGTCCCTGTGACAGGGCCGGGCCTAGAATAAGGCAAGTGAAGCACTTACCTCAGGCATAAAATTTAAGGAGGCTCCAAAAAACTCAGTATGCAAGGTAAAAGTAATATTTAACACAATATTTTCAAACATGAAAATCAATGCAAGAACAATCCCTGATGAACAAAATATCAACAACAAAAAAAGACCAGATCAGACCCTGTACTTGAACAACTTTGCCTTACTTGCCTCACTCCAATTCCTTTATTTACAAAAGAAAAAAACTGTTTACCAAAATAGGTGACCTGCCAGAGGGTTGTACCTTGGTTTTTAAAAATATTTTACTAAAATATTATTTATCTTGGGGCGTAGGGTAAATTGGGAGATTGGGATTGACATATACACACTACTATACATGAGTTAGATAACTAATAAGAACCTACTGTATAGCACAGGGAACTCTACTCAGTATACTGTAATGACCTATATGGGAATAGAATCTAAAAAAGAGTGAATATATGTATATGTATAACTGATTCACTTTGCTGTTCAACAGAAACTAACACAACATTGTAAATCAACTATACTACAATAAACATTAATTTTAAAAACATTATTTATCTTGATCACTGAAATTTTGGTGCCTCTTTAAATTCTGCACCCTTGGCAAGTGCCTCACTTGCCTGACCATAGTCCCAGCCCTCCCCAGTGACCAAATACTATTTTTAAAAAGTCATTTTAATGCCACAAAATGTTTAGGAACTCATGTTGGAGCTGGGGGTGGGGAGCAGGCAGTAGTGTGGAATCCACAAGGTCTATGTCTTAGAAGAGTAAAGCCTGTTGATACCGATCATGAAATAGATTGTTAGAAACATGTGAAAGCAGAAAAAAAGAAAAACAAGAAAATTTCTTAGGTACTATTCATGGCCATTCCCCCTCAGAAGCAAAGGGGGAGGGTAGGAAACTTCCTCAACCTCATAAAAGGCATCTATGAAAAACCCACAGCTAAAATGATGATTAATGGTAAAAGACTGAAAGCTTTGCCTCTGAGATCAGAAACAAGTTTCCCCTAAGATCAGAAACAAGTTAAGGACATTTGCTCTCACCACATCTATTTAACATTTCATTGGAAATTGTAGCCAGGACAATTAGTCAAGAAAAAGAAATAAAGGGCAACCAGATCTGAAATAAAGAAGTAAAACTATCCCTATTCTCAGATGCCATGATCACGTTTAGAGAAAATCCTAAGGATACACACATACACACACACATATTAGAGCTAATAACCAAGTTCAGCAAGGTTGCAGAATACAAGATCCATACACAAAAATAAATTCTATTTCTATACCCTAGCAATGAACTACCCAAAAATGGTTAAGAAAGCAATCCCACCAAGAAGACCATTTAATAGGAGAAAGAATAGTCTTTTTAACAAATGAACTGGATATTCACATGCAAAAGAATTTAAAATAAGTTCGATCCTACCTCATTCTATCTGCAAAAATTTAACTCAAAATGAATCAAAGATGTGAATATAAAAGTGCAAACTAGAAAACTCTTAGATGGAAACACAGGAGTAAATCTTCATCATTTCTTAGATATGATACCAAAGCATGAAAAACAGAAGAAAAAAATAAATTGTACTTCATCAAAATTAAAAACTTTTGTGCTTCAAAGGACACTCCAGAAAGTGAAAAAACAACCACAAAACAGGAGAAAATACTTGTAAATCATGTATCTGAGAAGGTTCTAGTATCCACAACATATAAAGAACTCAACAATAAAAAGGCAATCCACTTTCATTTCAAAAGTCCACCCTCCCTGCTTTGCTCTCTCACCCTCCTTATTTCTATGGTTCATTCTGCCTGCTCCCTACCACTTCTGAGGTTTTCCTGGCTGCAATGCTCTGCTCATTTCTGAGGTCTGCCCTCCCCGTTTCCTCTTCCACTCTCTTTCCTAAAGTCCACTCTCCCTGCTCCCTGCTCTCCCCACTTTTTTTTCTCCCCACTTCTAATTATTGCCCTTACTGCTGCTCCCTGTCTCATATTTTAGGTCTGAACCCCTGTCCTTGCTCCTCATTTCTGAAGTCTGTCCTTCATCTCTTTCCTCATTTATAAGATCAGCCCTCCCTGCTCCGTGCCCTTCCATTTCTAAGTGCCGCTGTCCCTGCTCTGCTCTCCCACCCTCATCTCTAAGGTGAAACCTCTTCCTACTGCTCTTCCCATTTTCAAGTTCGGCCCTCCCTTGCTCCTCCCCTCCATATCAAGTCGGCCCTCACTGCCCTGCTCCTCCCCCTCTCATTTCTAAAGTCACTGATGCTGTGCTACCCTTCCCCCCCCCCCGCCCCCCCCCCCCCCGTGGCTAAGGCTTTCTCCTCCTCTGCTGGGTGCTGCCCCACCCCCACCCACCGCCAACCCTGCCTCATTTACGCAGTCCGTCCTCTCTCCCTCCCTCCTGCTGCCCATTTTTAAGTGGATGAGAGCGAGTAGAGGTCTGAGGTGAGACACTAGAGGGCACCAGCAGAAGGGAAAGGCGGTCTATGCTGAATCGGCACCAGTCAACAAGCAGGCAACCAAATAAACCATGCCTTTGCCCAGTCTGGCTGCTCAACCCCCACTCCTCACAAATTAGCCTTAGCCTTGCTCCTCCAACCCCTGGAATCCAGTCCTTTGTGACACCCAGCGAAGAGCGAGGGACTGTGAAAGGGCGGGTAACTTGCTATCATTCCGTAAGAGGGTAAAATATACGGACACAGCCGGCTTTTTATTTCCCACACCTGACCCCTTCCCGCAATCCCTACTCCGCGATTTCTGTCAGCTTTGGCCAGTTTCCCACCTAAGAGGTCAGGGCTGACCTGACGCGGAAAATGGGAACAGAGAGGAGAGGCAGGGCCCAGCAGGCTGGGCGGGTGCTGCCACAGAGGGGAAGCCTCCTCACCCACGGGGTGTGCCTCACAGCGCCGCTTCCAGCCTGCCTTTCTCCAGTCAGCCCCGACTAGCGGGGGCTGGGGTCTGGGATCTACATACCTAGGGACATGTCTAGAAAGTCCATCCCTCCTCTATTTTTGGTGTCTGTAAGCACCTTTCCATGAAATATTAGTTCGGAAGCCGAAGCCATCTCCTCAGCGAGACGGCACCGCACTGTGATCTACTGTGGCGCCCCCTCACGGTTTCCTAAGGCAGGCGAAACTCATCAGCCAATCACAGTCCTTTGCTTCGCTGTTGCTAAGGCCCAGGGGGTAGAGCTTGGAATCTACCCTCCCAGGTGTCCAATCAGGAACCTGGCTCACCAGAAAAAAAAAAAAAAGACCTGCCCATTTCTTTCCCGCGCTTTCTAAAAGCTGTCTCTTCTCCTGTGCATCGACCGCTCAGTCAGACACTTTTTTTTTTTTTCTGTGACGGCTTGATCCTCGCTTTTCATAGCTCTTAGAAGAACCCCATTTCTCCTCTTTGAGGTTGGCATTCCTCGCGAATAAAACCTTAAGTTTTTGACGTGATGGACTGGTTCCCTGTTTCTCTCAAATTTGAAGAGCTACCACAAATCTAGCAGTTTAGACTCATCCACAGGCATACAGTGCCACATACTTTTTCATGACTTCCCTAAAGGTGCATCCATGACATTCTTTAAGAAAAATGTAATTGTTGCTCTTATTGCCTAATACTGCTCAGTATACACTACTTTTAAATGTTAGAGGAACCCTGTGTCACTGGTTCTTCAGGGGAAATAAAAATCAAATTAATAATTTTCGAGAGCTGAAAACTTGTTCAAGTTGTTACAGAAACCACAACATAAATGTCAGAAGAGATTTTAAAATGTAAATTATTTAATTATTTGTTGTATTTAAGTCATTGCTTAGCACCAGGGTCCTAAAGATTAATAGGTCAGCCTTTTTATCAAGGCATATACAGTTGCCTGAAAACAATAAATACATGCAAAATATTAATTTAGGTGCTATAATTCAGTCCATACAACAAATACTGAACTCCTTACTGTGTTAGGCTCTGGGGATACTGGTAGCTACAAAATATATATATGAGACAAAGGAGAAAATCCACCTTGTGTATCAGGAAAAAATCATTTAAGACTTGAAAAATTAGGGAATAATTTTAGCGGTGGGAAGGGTATTTCCTGGCAGAGGAAGCATCACTACCAGCACACTTTGGAAAGTGCAAGCCATTCCGTGTGGTGGGGTACTGAAAGGTCAATCTGAAGAGATCAGCAGAGATTAGATTATGGAGGACTTTTATATTATGTGAAAGATTTGGAACAATTTTTTCCTATCAGATTTATTGAGTTATAGAGTGATAAGGGAAGAGGATCAAAGACAGAACCCCAAGGCAATTACAAAGGAAACTGAACAGAAAATATCAGAGTTATGGGAAAAACCAGGAAAGTGGTATCCAGGAAATAAAGGGAGAATTCCAAGAGGAACTTAACAGTCCACTGGGTCAAGTGTTGCTGGAAGGTCAAATTAGCTAAGAACTGAATTCATTCAATTTAGCAATTAAGAGTTTTTTTGGGGGGCTTCCCTGGTGGCACAGTGGTTGAGAATCTGCCTGCCAATGCAGGGGACACGGGTTTGAGCCCTGGTCTGGGAAGATCCCACATGCCGCGGAGCAACTAAGACCGTGCGCCACAACTACTGAGCCTGCGCGTCTGGAGCCTGTGCTCCGCAACAGGAGAGGCCGCGACAGTGAGAGGCCCGCGCACCGCGATGAAGAGTGGCCCCCGCTCGCCGCAACTAGAGAAAGCCGTCACACAGAAACGAAGACCCAACACAGCCATAAATAAATAAATAAATAAATTTTAAAAGAGTTTTATTTTTTAACCTTCAGCAGAGTTCTAACAGACTATAAGTTGAGGATTGATCAATTAATTAATTAACTTTTATTTAGCAAATATAGCATTTACTATCTGCCAGGCACTGTTCTAAGAGCTTTATTAGTCACTCATTTAATCTTCATGATAACCCTGTAACCGAGCAGGACCCTATGAGGACCTTCCCAGGACAGGCCTTCCCCCATATCCTCTGCTTTAGCTCCTCTCTGAAGTACCTAGATAATAGTATTTGATGCACATTTCCTGAGTTGTTTTGCAGATGTAAACCCCCCCACCTCCGCCAACCCCCCCCCCCCCCCCCCCCCCCCCCCCCCGCAACAAATGGAAGATGTTAACTACTTGATGACCATGAGCACGTAGCCCCAGGCCTCCTGGAGCCTAAGGACTGATAACGTTAACCCCTGTGACACCACTCTGCTGCCTCACCATCAGCCAATCAGAGAACTGTGCACAAGCTGATCACATACCTGGCAACCCCACCCTCCCTCACCTGGCTTTTCAAAGTGCTTTGCTGAAACCCCTTCGGGGAGCTCAGGGCTTTTTAGGGCATGAGCCACCGCTTCTCCTTGCAGGGCCTTGCAATAAACCTTTCTCTGCTCTAAATTCTGACGTTTCAATTTGTTTGTCCTCGCTGTGTATCGGGCACATGAACTTGCGTTAACAATCCCATAAAGTAAGAACTAATATTATTTTTTTTTACAGGTAAGGAAATGAAGGCACAGAGGCATTACAAAATTTGCCCAAGGACACATAGCTAGTAAATACTGGAGCTACACTCAAACTCATGATTTTAACAGCTACTTCCACAAGGTGAAATAGAGTGCTTCTTGTTAATGGAAAAGATTTAGTTCAACATGTTTTAGGTTATGGGAAGAAGGGAGGTAGGGAAAAGAGAGGCATTAAAAATAAAGGAAAGGGCTTCCCTGGTGGCGCAGTGGTTGAGAATCTGCCTGCCAATGCAGGGGACACGGGTTCGAGCCCTGGTCTGGGAAGATCCCACGTGCCGCGGAGCAACTGGGCCCGTGAGCCACAACTACTGAGCCTGCGCGTCTGGAGCCTCCGCAACAAGAGAGGCCGCGATAGTGAGAGGCCCGCGCACCGCGATGAAGAGTGGCCCCCGCTTGCCACAACTAGAGAAAGCCCTCGCACAGAAACGAAGACCCAACACAGCCATAAATAAATAAATAAATAAATAAATAATTTTTAAAAAATAAAGGAAAAAGAATAGGAAATAATCAATGGACACATTTCCTATGCTAGAGGAGACAGAAAGAATGGAATTAAGAGTGCAGTTGGAAAAATGAGTCTTGAATACGAGAAGAAATAAATGTATAATAAAGGTAAAATCTTAACGAATGAAAAACTTCCTGTGTATTACACAAGCTTTCTTAGGCCTCACCTTCAGCCTGTGGGTATTAATAAGACTTACATTAATAGCAATAACTCAAATTTCAATGGTTTCTCTTTCTGTATATTCTTGAAATATATCCATCTCCCTGAAGAATGTTTCCCTTAATATTTCCTGGGGGGGGGGTCTTTCATAATGTAACCACAAACAATCCAGTTAGGTGCCATACATAATCTGCTATTTCTTTCTTTTTCTCTTCCTCTGGAGTCCTTTTCTTGGTGTCTCAGTCTCCATCATCTCCTGCTACAAATGAGGAATTTGGAAACCTTAAGAAGTTAAAAACCACATGCTAGGGGCTTCCCTGGTGGCGCCGTGGTTGAGAGTCTGCCTGCTGATGCGGGGGACGCGGGTTCGAGCCCTGGTCTGGGAGGATCCCACATGCCACGGAGCAACTAGGCCCGTGAGCCGCAGTTACTGAGCCTGCGCGTCTGGAGCTTGTGCTCCACAACAAGAGAGGCCGCGATGGTGAGAGGCCCGCGCACCGCGATGAAGAGTGGCCCCCACTTGCCGTAACTGGAGAAAGCCCTCGCACAGAAACGAAGACCCAACACAGCCATAACTAAATAACTAAATAAGTTAATTTTTTTTAAAAATGAGTTAAAGCTATAAAAAAAAAAAAACCACATGCTAAAGTGTAGAACTTCTGTCTCTTCTTCTGGGTCACATCTATTAGAGGGATACCAAAGTGATACTTCTAGAACCCCAATGTATTAAAGACTTTTACTGGAACATTTTTTTTCCAGTTTTTTTTTGTTGTTGTTGGCAGTGCTGGTGGTGTTTTGTTTTGATTTTGTTTTTAAATTTGCCCTCCCCGCTCTCTCTATGTTTCAGAATTGAGTCTAGTAGAAATTGGGCCAGGTGACAACGTGAGAGAGACCTCTCATAAAATTACTTTGCATAAAAATTGCTTCTGTCATCTGACAAATAAGAATGTCATTTAAAAAGCAGAAACTAACACACCATTGTAAAGCAATTATACTCCAATAAAGATGTTAAAAAAATTAATTAATTAATTAATTAATTTAAAAAAATAAGAATGTCATTTAATAAGTCTGACCTTGTGTAACTTTTTCTCTGCTTTCAGTCAAATAGGCTTAGGTTCAAACTAGGTCCCCTCCTACATAAGGATAAATGTACAGTTCTGAATGTTGTTTCTCCAAATCAATTGTAGGACAATTGGGTATTTTTAGTCAAGGATCTTTTGGTTGGAAATAATAGAAGCCTATTTCAGCTAGGTTAAACAAAAAGGAAGATTTATTAGAAGAATCCAGTGGAGGTCAGCAGTATGAAGTATAGTTCATCCTCCAAAAAGATTGGAACTGGTTAATTTATTTGATATACCAGCAGTATTTGATGCATTTGATTGCTTTTTACTACTTGAAACGCTTTCTTCACTTGACTGCTAGGACACCACGCTTTCCTGGGTTTCCTCCTACCTTACTGACTGCTCCATTTCAGTTTTCTTTTCTGGTCCCTCCTCATCTCCCTGACCTGTAAACCACTGGTGTTCAAACTTTAGCATATATCAGAGTCACTTGGAAGACTTATTAAAATACAGCTTGCTGGGCTTCACCCCCAGAGTTTCTGATTCAGGAGGTCAGGAATAGGGTAGGAAAATGTGCATTTCTAACAAGTTCCCATGTGTTGCTGATGTTGCTGGTCTAGGGACCATACTCTGAGAACAACTGCTTCGAATGGTGGAGCCAGAGCCCAGTCCTTAGACAATTTCTCTATTTACATACACTGCCTCAGTGATTTCATCCAGTTTCATGGTTTTCAAAAGTAGCTATACAACTAAGCATTTTCCCGTCTCAGTTTGACTCAATCCAAATGTCATACAACTCCCTAGTAATATGAATGAACAAACGTCAGAGAAAGAGTAGCGAATAGCAGTAGTATTACAGAAAGCAAAACATTGTACATTTCATACAAGATGGGATTTTTATAAAAATGTCATTCGCAAATAGGCTTTACAGAGATTGTCAAAGTTCAACAAATGTGTATAAGTTTCATATCTGCTACCTGGCCAACAGCATCAAGATATTTTGACTCATGGTAACTGTTTTAGAAAGGAGAAGGTAGAAATATGCTCCGGTATCCATCCAAATCTACAATAAGGAGACTCTCTGAGTCAATAATACATTATTTTCCCACTTATTTAGCCATACCTTAAGGCCATTCATTGACCTAGACTACAAAGGATTTTGTTATGGTGTTGACTTTTAATTTTCTTAAAAATGGTCACTGCTTTCACCTAATTTAGACTCATAAGTGATAGTACTGGCTTCTCTTTAAAATATAAGCAGCCCTGTAATATGGGTTCCGGTTTAATGACTACACCCACAGCTGCTATATAAAATTCATTTAGCTAATAAGAAATTCAATTTTCTCTTTGTTATTTTTCCATTTTTGTTATACTTGTCCCACAATTGAATTTCACATCAATTGTGCAAAAGGGTCACTTGTACAAGGGAAGATAAGCACACCAAAGTAGGGTACAGGAAAACAAGCTACACAATAGACAGCAGAAATTTGTCCTGACAGTCTGTAACACAGGTAAATGAAACTCTGTTTAAAAGATGAAAAGGGGACTTCCCTGGTGGCGCAGTGGTTAAGAATCCGCCTGCCAATGCAGGGGACACGGGTTCGAGCCCTGGTCCGGGAAGA